>NC_069504.1:942060218-942360218 GCF_027579735.1 Bombina bombina | reverse complement strand
TTTCTATATGTATCATTTTCTAACTTGTTATTAACCCTTTTAATTGTCAGATCTAAGAACTCCACCTTTTCATCATTAAATGTATAAGTAAGAAAAAGCCCAAAAGGGTTCACATTGAGTATTTGAATAAATTCCTGCAAAAGTTCCCCTGGTCCATTCCATATGAAAAAGATATCATCTATATATCTGGAGTGAGATATATACTGGGTGAAATTCTTTAGAGATTCATGGAACACCACTGTTTCCTCTCACCAGCCAAGATAGATATTGGCATAAGATGGGGTACATGATGTACCCATAGCGGTACCACACACTTGTAAATAAAACTTATCATCAAACACAAAGTAATTACCGGTATGTTTTAATATGAAATCCAGTAGCCTGATAATAAAATCTTTAGTCTTTCTTCATACCGGTGGCATTCTGTAAAAAGTGAGATACTTCTTTAGATCCCCATTGTGTTTGAATACTAGTGTATGATTCCACATCACAGGTTAGCAAAATGGAAATAGGGGTGACATTTACATCTTGAATTTTATTAAGTATGTGCATGATGTCTCTTGTGTGAGACGGGAGAGGATCCACTATATATCTCAATCTAGCTTCAGATATTTGCTTGCCCGTTCTGTTAGGGAGCCAATGCCTGATACAATTGGTCTTCCAAGAGGAAATTAAACATCCTTATGTATTTTGGGCAGCAAATAAAGGGTTGCTACTTTTGGATTTTTAACTTCCAGGAATTTAAATTCAGTTTGATCAATAGATCCTTCTGCAAGAGCACCAGTTACCAATCTATTATATTGCTCTAAAAACATTTCAGTCAGGAGGGGGCGGAGCCGGCCGAGAGTGAACATGGCTGCAGGTACTAGGAGCTCCGGCTGAGCATTACCCCCTATGAGCAGCAAAAAATAACAGCCTACACCCCGGGAGAGAAAGGAAGGGAGTTAAAGCAGAAAAGATGGTAACCCGGACCCCCCTACAGTAACCCACAAGTCTCCCCTTTACATAAGTATAGGCTTGAAACAGACTGAGATATACCTCTAATACGGAATACAACATAGAGGGAAGGAGGAGCACCGGCCCGCTACACTAAGGCGCGCTGCCAGAGAGAAAGCGTGACAGAGACACCCAGCTGGAGTTTGGCAGCTAGAGCTAACAAACCCTACAGAGCAGGAAGAGGAGTGATTGGAACCGCGAGACTGGAGTGCGGGGAGACACTTCACTAACGCGGCTAAACCTTCAGGCGCGACAGGCTTACAGGTGTAGCCATACTTACAGGTCTCACCCGAAGCATACGCCGCCTACTCAGCCAGCAATATCCCGCAAAGCAGGTAACTATCAGACAATACACGCTGCAGGGGGAAACCCGACTTATTTTATTGGAATCCCAGAAAGTAAAATGGGTTGCAAATTAAATTCCCCAGAGACCTACAAACAGCAAGTATTACTGCCTACACCTGTACTGGTCTAAACAATAGGTGATAAGCAGTATTTCCCCATATCAAAGGTAACAAAATAACGGAATGTTTTATGTCGATATACCTCTGCAACATTGTATACTGTGACCTTGAGATTAATGGGGCATTTACTACTAAAGGTTTAACTCTCCTGCCTCTAAATGTGCAAATGAAATGCTAATAATACTGAACTCTCTAGCTATTATGGGCTTTAGATATATTGCTTATATTACACAATAAGACTGTTGATTGCTCTGAACGATTTATTTAACCAAAATTACATATCTAAAAACAAGGCAAGATAAAGGGAAAATTAAAAACAGAGGATTAAGATCTACTGCATGCTTTGAACGACCTACTTAATTGAGTCTTATAATTAAAGACAAACCAACCTAAGGGGGCAAACTGTTTGTATAATTATTAAACCTGATATAAACAAACAGCTAAAAGGCGAGAAATAATGGACAAGAAACAAAGGTGGAGGTGGTAGGGGGGGGGGTGGAACCCAGCAAAAAGGGGACATACAATATATTTTTTTTTGGGACATATTCCATATTAGAGGAATAAAGTAATAAAAGAAAAAATCTAAACATCTATCTTACTCCCCTTTTAAACAAATAATCAATCCTATATAACCTGGACAGGGGAGAGCTGATAAAATAGAAAATCAATAGAGATTTTCAGGTCTTTTATGGGAAAGATAGCAAGTCCCAAACCCACAATATAAAAATTGCTACAAGCAGCAAAAACAATTAAACTAAAAAAAACAAAAAAACAATTAAAAGACTAGGGAGGTGAAGGAGAGGAGAGAGAGAGGGTAAGAGGTGAGAGAGGAAGGGAAAAGAAGGGAAGAAAAAGGGGAAAGAAGGGGGAAAAGGGAAAAACAATATTCAGCTAAAGCTGAGTAAAAACTAAAACTACTAACATGGCCTCTAAAAAAGGAAACAAACAAGATAAAGTAAATAAGATCACCACACCACAAGGATCAAAAGTGGATAAGTACTTTAAAACAACAGATACATCCCTAATAAGTACCTCAGAAGATCAATCCCCCTCTAAGTCTTCACAGAGCCTATCTGAACCAAATATGTCTCCTGTAACAAAGGCAGATTTACAGAATCTACCTAGTGAAAAAGACATTCAGACTCTCTCCCAAACGAAATTTCCCAGGTTAAACAATGCATTAAAACTGAACTTTTAGCTGTCAAAAAAGATGTTTCTGAGATCGGTAACAGGGTGGCACATTTGGAGGAAGAAAACACAACAATTACCAACACTATTGACAGCCTAACAACTCAAATACGCCAACAAGGGGAAGCACTTTTAACACAGCAGAACCAAATAGAAGACATGGAGAATAGACACAGAAGGCTTAATCTCCGAATTAGGGGGATCACAGAGAATGTGACAAAGGAAGAACTAGAAGAATATCTCCTCCAATTCTTTAACAACTTTACAGATACTAATAACTATGCATTAAGGACCCTTGAAAGAAGCCACAGAGCCCTCAGGCCCAAACCCAAACCGGGGGAACCACCGAGGGACATAATAATTAAATTTGCACATTTTAAGGATAAAGATCTTATACTGCAAATGGCAAGGAGACAGCAAAACATAACTTATGACGGACAGACCATACAGATTTTCACAGATCTCAGCCCAAGGACGTTACAGAGGAGAAGAGAATTGAGACATCTGACTACACATCTTCGCCAATTGAATACCGCCTATAGATGTGGGTTCCCATTTGATTTAAGAGCAACAATAAATGGGAAAACCGCGATCTTAAGAACGACGGATGATATAAATACATTCTGTACCACGCTGGGAATAGACCCCCCACTCCAACCCACCCAGATGGAAAACCAAGAACCCCATAACACCGCCACAACCCAGCAAATAAAACAATCAAAAGCTCCCTTACATTTGCAGAGCTCGCAATGGTCTAAAGTGACATATAAGTAATAAAAAGGGGAGAAGAGAGAGGAGTAGGAAAGGAAGGGGGAAGAAATAGGAAGGAAGGAGGGGAAAGGGGAAAGATTAGGAAGAAGATAGATAGATAAGACACCATCTTTACAGAGAAGAACAGGGAAAGGGAAGAGTAGGGGGTGTTTTTTTTTTTTTTTTTTCTCGCACATATTAGGTGGGAGATATAAGTATGAGATAAATTAAATGGAACAGCTTCCTTTCAAGTTAATCACAAATAGGAGAACTAAGAGCTATAGTATAGGCTGGAAAACATACCGCTACGTACATAAATGGAAGGATTAATAGCTACATAGCAGGCGTAGACAAACCTATAAAGCTTTTGATATAAAGTAATATCCAATACCACATAAGGATAGTAATATACATGAGAGGAAAGCACATAAGGTGGAAGTTTATTTTAAATATTAGAAGACAACCAATAGTAAATAGATCACTGTATAAGAATATCACTAATCACTAATTCACATTAAAAGAAAAGGGATTCCCACATACATTTAGCACAATTATATTTAGGACTAAAGAGCAATAGCAAATTTATAGGGTGGGGGGGTGGGTTTTTTTTTTTTTTCTCTCCACACACATTAGGTGGGAGATATAAGTATGTGATAAATCAAATGGAATAGTTTCCTTTTAAGTTAATCACAAATAGGAGAGCTATAGTATAGGTTAAAAAACATACCGCCACGTACACAAATGGAAGGATTAAGAGCTACATAGCAGGAGTAGATAAACCTATAAAGCTGCTGGTATAAAGTAATACCCAACACCACACAAAGATGGTAATATACACGAGTGGAAGGCACACAAGGTGAAAGTTTATTTTAAATATTAGAAGATAACTAATAGCAAAAAGATCACTGTATAAGAATATCACTAACCACTTATTCACGTTAAAAGAAAAGGTATTTTCACATATATTTAGCATAATTATATTTAGGACTAAAGAGCAAAAGTAAACTTATAGGGTGGGTTTTTTTTTTTTTTTTTTTCTCATTAAGAGAAATAATGTTAATAGAATAATAATAAATAGATGATTTATAGGTTACACCATAGCTAGAGATATATTTTGCAAGATGTTGGTATGAAGTAATATTGAACACTTTATAAGGTTGATAATAGACACGGATGGTAGGTTAATCAAGTGTAAAGAAGATATTTCATAGAATACTTTTATATACTTAGGAATAAAAAAGCTTGTAATACACATTTATTAAAGGTAAAAAGTATTAATTCATGTTTTTAAAAGAAGGGAAAAGGGTAGAGGAGGGATCTCCCCCTCCCTCCCCCCCCCCTTTTTTTTCTCTCCCTCTCTTATCTCCCCCAAGGAGGTGAAGGGCAACAGGATATTTTTTATATTTAGCTTTTAAAGTGCAGAGCTGCTCAGGAGGTACATGGACGTTTTTTCTTGTTGGTCTGTGTACGACTCCCATGTGTTGCATGTTTTTTTTTTTTTTTTTCTCCCTTTCTCTCCCCCGTTCCCCCCCGACACCAGTGCACTCTCACTTTGTCAGGGAAAATGACAACCCAAAAACGGTCTTACTACCCATAGGCATTACCTATTAATTATAATAAAATGGACATAAAACAAATAAAAATTTTATCTCAAAATGCCAAGGGTCTGAACGCACCCCACAAAAGACATATAGCACTGCATAGCTTTCATAAAGTGAAAGGAGATATTGTCTTTGTTTAAGAATCTCATTTCTTACATAATAATGAACCCAGATTTACAAATAAATTTTACCCAACCATTTATCATAGCTCGAAACACACAGAAACGAAACGGGGTATGTGTAATAATCCAGAAAGATATCCCTTTTCAACTTTTACATATGGAAAACGATCTAGAGGGCAGGTTCCTGTGCCTGGTTGGTCTATTATATAACAGACCCGTTACAATAGTTAACATATATGCGCCCAATACAGGACAAAAAGCATTTTTTAAGAAAATCACTAACTTGATAATGAAAAATATGAAAGGCACACTAATACTGGGTGGAGATTTTAACCTGGCATTTGAGCCAATGTTAGACTGCTCAAAAAAAAGAGTAACATAGCCAAACATGTAATTAAATCTGTTAAATCCAATCTGCTCTCCTTATCCCTTATAGATAGTTGGAGAACACTACACCCCACAATAAAGGATTATACATTTTATTCGGCCCCTCAACAATCATATTCACGCATAGATTATTTTTTCATTGACCAAAACAGTTACTCCCTGGTTCAGGAAACAAAAATACATAATATATCTTGGTCAGATCACTCATTAATTTCAGTTAGCATTAAGTGGCCAGAGACACCAGTGGCTCCATATCAATGGAGACTAGAGGATTACTTGTTGAATGATTTACAAATTAAGACATCTATTCAGGAAACAATAGATACGTATTTTTATTGTAATCATTGGGGAGATACTTCCCCCGCGATCTGGTGGGAGGCACATAAACAGGTGATAAGAGGAGAATTCATCAAACATAAAGCTAGAGTAAAAAAGAATCTAAACAAAACCTATCTCCTCCTTAATAATACGTTGCAAAAAACTGAACAACAATATAAAAAAGACCCATATAACACGAGTGTAGCGACACAGCTTAAAGAAGCCCGTAACAATCTCAATGCTTTCCTGAACAAAGGTGCCCAACAAAGGGCGCTAGCACTTAAAAAAATGCTTTTTTAATGGAGGCAATAAAGCCGGAAAATTGCTGGCAAGAGCCCTAAAGAAAAAAATATTGCAATCATATGTTTCAAAACTACAGGATGCACAAGGGAATCACATAGTAGGGAGCCAAGAGATAGCTAGAGAATTCAAAAAATCTTTTACAGAAATGTTAGCACCGAAGCTACTTAGATTATTTAATTCAGTCAATGAAAACTCATCTTTCTTAAAAGAAACGTTAGAAGCGAGAATAGTTGTACTACCCAAACTGGGTAAAGAACCTAATAATACGAAACATTTCAGACCAATTTCATTACTTAATAATGATATAAAAATCTATGCTAAAATTATCTCTAACAGAATAAACAGGATCCTGCCTGACATCATTAATACTGATCAGGTGGGATCTGTCCCAGGCAGAGAAGCACGGGACAATACTATTAAAACATTAGACTTAATCAAATATGCCAAACTAAATAAGATTCCTTTAGTAACAATATCAATGGACGCTGAAAAAGCATTTGATCGGCTTAACTGGTCATTCCTCCAACAGACGCTTAAAAGATTTGGATTTGGGGAAAAAATCATTCAGCAAATATTCTATCTATACACCTGCCCATCGGCAAAGGTGAGAGTAAATGGCATGATCTCTGACTCATTCAATATAACTAACGACACCAGACAGGGTTGCCCCCTGTCGCCCATACTTTTTGTAATTTCTATGGAAATCCTAGCTGCTAGAATACGGACAAATAATAAAATAAAGGAGCTGAACATCGGGAAGAAAGAATATAAAATATCGTTATACGCCGATGACGTTTTATTGACCTTGACCAACCCAGAGGACTCAATTAATGCCCTAGAAGAGGTCTTCCAAGAGTTTGGTAAACATTCAAATTTTTTGATAAATAATAATAAATCAGAGGCCATATTTATCTCAACACCTGCACCGATCCTCCAGATCTGCAAACAACAAAATCCATACTCTTGGAGAGAGTCCTCGATTAAATATCTGGGTGTCTGTCTAACGACAGATATGGCAAGTCTGTATTCAGAAAACTATGCAAAACTAGCTGAAAACATCCAGCAAGATCTTAATCAATGGGAAAGAAAAATCACTTTCCTGGTTTGGGCGGATAATACAATAAAAATGAATGTTCTTCCCCGTATTTTATACATTCTACAGACAGTTCCCATAGCTCTTCCAAAAAACTATTGCATTGACTTCCAGAGGATGATTAATGCCTTCATCTGGAACGGGAAAAAACCCCGGATAAATACAACTACAGTTTATATGTCAAAAAAAAAAGGAGGGATGGGAGTACCAAATATCAAGAACTACTCTAGAGCAATAGCATTACACAGGGTAATAGACTGGCATACAAATAAAGACAATAAAGCATGGGTAGCATTAGAAACGGATTTAATCCAATACCATACAATTAGCAATTTATGCTGGATAACGGCAGAAAGCAGACCCCCAGGCATAGGAGA
Organism: Bombina bombina; assembly: GCF_027579735.1. NCBI lineage: Eukaryota > Metazoa > Chordata > Amphibia > Anura > Bombinatoridae > Bombina > Bombina bombina. The sequence continues at coordinate 942,352,619 of NC_069504.1, read as the reverse complement.
CTACCCTCTGATCCAACATATAATAACACAATGGGATAAGATAGTAGCTGCATATCCCAGCATATCGACGCTTCCATCACCATTACTACCGATAGATAATAACGCTGAATTCCAGGGAGGCATAATCCCTAGATGCTATAACATAAAACAGATACAAGATACGACCCCGCTAGTAAATTTTCTTGAACAAGGCAAATTGAAGCCTAAGGAAAGCCTCATAAATATAGCAGGGGGAGTATATTCAAAATGGCTAAAATATCTCCAATTAAAAAACTTTATTTTTAACCATAGGCTAAAGGATAACCTAGTAAGAGAATTAACTACTTTTGAAAAAATATGTTATAAAGGAACCCCAATAAAAGGGTCAATCTCTTACAGCTATAAATTTTTAACAGAGACGGATAAGCCTAAAAATCACGTATATATACATAAATGGGAAAAAGAGACTGGCATCCAGCTTGAAAACGCAGAATGGAATCACATTTTTATAAAGACAGCTGAGACCTCAGTATCCTCAAACATTCAAGAACTTAATTATAAAATATTAACTAGATGGTATCTTACACCAGCCAGATTGCATAGCATCTATCCGAACACGTCAAAATATTGCTGGAGGAGGTGCGGCATGACTGGGACGATGAAACATATATGGTGGGATTGCCCATCGATTCAGAGGCTGTGGTCGGGCACCTCCTCTTGTATTCAGTTTATTCTAAATAAAACAGTTCAATTGGACATATATAATGCTCTTATGAATAGACCTATCAAAGGTAGCTGTAAAATCAAAGCTAAACTTATAATATACATATTAAACGGTACTAAATCTATCATAGCAAGAAATTGGAAGAAAAAGGATATACTGAATGAAGATATGCTAATACCCAGAGTAAATGAGCTACTGGAGCTAGAAGAGTATTCATATAAAAAATCTAAGAGGGAGGACTACTTTCTAAAGATACGTTTTTATTGGGAAGCATTCCTAAACAAAGATAGAGTATAGAGAGAGCAGGGGGGGGGGGGCATGAGGTGGAGAGGTTTTTTTTTTGTTTTTTTTTTGTCTTTCTGGTTTTTTGTTTTTTTCTTTTTTAATGTCTTTATTTTTCTCCAAGATATTAATAAATATAATAAAGTAAAGCGCTGCAGTCTCAACCCCAATACTTGTTTTATTTTTTACCTTTTTATATAAGTAAACATATAGTATATGGGAGAGAGACAACAGCTACAAAATAAAAAAATAAATAAAAAAAAAAAAACATTTCAGTCAGGTTTCCTAACAGACGTTTATAATTCTTAATGTTATCTAATTGTTTATAAGCCTCCTCTGTATACATCACTGTGGGCCAAATCACAATGTTCCCAAACTTATCACTTTTCTTAATCTGTACATTAATCCATTTTGACAGTTCCCCTAGAGCATTTTTTTCTGTTTCGATAGGTTTCCCCTTAAAATGCTATTGGGATCTTTCATGTATAGTATATCATTGCAGACTAAGTTTAGAAAAGTGACTGTATGATGTGACACACTATTTGGAGGGATAAAGTGAGATTTAGTTTTTAAACATTTTTGCAAAACTATTCTCTTTTGGCTCTGCATCTGTTATATCAGATTTTTTAGCAAGATTTTTCATGCGAGTAAGTGGACATCTTTTATAATTCAAATTTGTCAGTATTGGTGGTGGGTACAAATGAAATACCTATTTTTAGTACTGAGATTTGTGTTTGCGGAAGTGTTCTGTCTGAAAGTTTAATAAAGTTTCAACCTGGTTCATCTACTTTTTCTTGTTGTACTGGGGTTTCTGATTAAATCGTACTTGTCGTCTGGTGCATGGATTGCTTCCCCCTTTCCCTCCGGATTATCCTGCTAAAGGGACACTATCTTTGCTTGTATGGGGGTATATTTGCTTGTATGGGCTTTAATTCTATTTCCGAGTATAGGTTTTGGTCTCCTCTCCCCATCTGAGCCCTCTGCATCTGTAGTGTCACAGTCTTTGTCAGAGATGTCTGAGTCAATATTAGATGTTTTATTTTGACCCCATAGCTAGACTGTACAGTTTATGTAGTCAGTCAACTCTCTAACAATTTTCTGTTCCTTCTTATCAGAAATTAATTCTGCAAATTTTTCCACTTCACCCTTGATTTTATTGAAAATCTTCCTTCAACTTATATTGCTTCAACTCATCACTCAGTTTAGAAATTTCCTCAGTAATATCTGTTAACTTATTAATTTCATATTCCACTAAATATCCAATTAGTTTTAAAGAACATTCTGTGAGCGCTCCTTCCCACTTAAGTTTGAACTCAGGTTTATAATCACTAAATAAGGGGAATAATTTCAAACGTAATCCTCTTGAAATAACATTATTATCTTTATAGAAATTATACATTCCTATATTCCATTGGTGTTTGATCTGTTTCTTCCTGATCCTTTTTAAATATTTAAGTGACTAATATGCTAGCAATAAATTACCTTATAACTCTGTTGGGGGAATCCGATATAACAGATGCAGAGCCAAAAGATAATAGTTGGCGAAATGTTTTAAAACTAAATCTCACTTTGTCCCTCCAAATAGTGTGTCACATCATACAGTCACTTTTCTAAACTTGGTCTGCAATGATATCCTATACATGAAAGATTGCAATAGCATTTTAGGGTGAAATTTATTGAAACAGGAAAAAAAAATATCTGGGGGAACTGACGAAATGCACTGAGGTACAGATTAAGAAAAGTGATAAGGGTGGGAAAATTGTGATTTTGCCCACATTGATGTATACTGAAGAGGCCTATAAACAGTTAAATAACATTAAGAATTATAAACATCTGTTAGAAAACCCCACTGAAATGTTTTTAGAGCAATATAATAGATTGGTAACTGGTGCTCTAGCAGAAGGATCTATTGATCAAACTGAATTTAAGTTCCTTCAAGTTAAAAATCCAAATGTTGTATCTTGTCGGTGACATTGAACCTCAAGACTGTAACATGCATTTTATTGGAAGATGTATTAACAGCATGAATATGATATTCGTAACAGTTGATATGACATTCTATGCGATTTGTTTGGACAATGACATAAATAAAGTATAGCAACCCATTATTTGCTGGCCAAAATACATAAGGATGGTTCATGTCCTCCTGGGAGACTAATTGTATAAATGAAACAGAGTAATTCAGCACCAGTGTAAGTGTGCTTGCTTCCAGGCCTCACACCAACAGCCCTCAATATTCACAAAGTCAAAGAGGCAGCAGCACCACTTATAATATTAATATTTATTGCAAGTGCAGCAAAACAAAAACAACCTTTTTAGACCAAACAGTCCTTAATAATGCATGATTAAGGACTGTTTGGTCCGAAATGTTGCTTTTGTTTTGCTGCACTTGCAATAAATATTAACATTATAAGTGGTTCTGCTGCCTCTTTGGCTTTGTGAAGACAAATTGTATCAGGCATTGGCTCCCTAACAGAATGGGCAAGCAAATATCTGGATGCTAGGTTGAGATATAAAGTGGATTCTCTCCCGTCTTACACAAGAGACACCATGCACATACTTAGTAAAATTCAAGAAGTAAATGTCACCTCTAATTCCATTTTGGTTACCTGTGATGTGGAATCATTATACACTATTACTCAAACACAATGGGGATGTAAAGCAGTATAGTAGAATGCCACCAGTATGAAGAATGAGACCAAAGATTTATTATCAGGCTGCTGGATTTTGTATTAAAACATAATCACTGTATATTGTGTTTGAGGATAAGTTTTATTTACAAGTATGAGGTACTGCTATGGGTACATCAAGTGCCCCCACTTAATATCTATCTTGGCTGCTGGAAGGAAATGGTGGTGTTCCATGAATCCCTAAAGAATTCCACTCAGTTTATATCTCACTGGTCCAGATATATAGATGATATCTTTTTTATAAAACATGTACCCCCACTTAATATCTATCTTGGCTGCTGGAAGGAAATGGTGGTGTTCCATGAATCCCTAAAGAATTCCACTCAGTTTATATCTCACTGGTCCAGATATATAGATGATATCTTTTTTATATAACATGGGCCAGGGGAACTTTTGCAGGAATGTATTCAAATATTCAATGAAAACCCTTTAGGCCTTTTTTTTTTACTTATATAACTAATGATGAAAAGGTTGAGTTCTTAGATCTGACAATAAAAAGGTTTAATAAGAAGTTACAAAATAATACATTGAGAAAACCCACTGCAACAAATAATATATGATAAATCGTCATCATCATCATCCTTCAACTATTAAGAGGTTGCCAGTTGGGGAATATTTATAGATCAGGAGGAACTGCACAACCATTGAGTCTTTTAAAATTGCAGCATCAGACTTAAGGAATAGGCTTCTACAATGAGGTTACTCTCGGAAGTTATTAGATAAAAGCATATCACATAGCTTTGACTAAAACTAGGATTGATTTATTAAAACTGAAAGAGCACAGTGAGAATAATAATTTATTTCAACTTACACCCCTCAAAGTGAACAGATCTCAGATATATTTAGAAAGCACTGGCATATCCTGAAGGTGGATGAACATTTAAAATCAATTCTTTCAGAGAAACCAATGATCACATTCAGGAGAATTAATAATTAGTGATGTCGCGAACTTAAAAATTTCGGTTCGTGAACAGCGGACTTGAACTTCCGGTATTGTTCGCGAACCGGCGAACCGCACGAACTGCAATTGAATTCAATAGGCAGGCGAACTTTAAAACCTACAAGGACTCTTTCTGGCCACAATAGTGATGGAAAAGTTGTTTCAAGGGGACTAACACCGGGACTGTGGCATGCTGGAGGGGTATCCCTGGCAAAACTCCCATGGAAAATTACATAGTTTATGCAGAGTCTGCTTTTAACCCATAAAGGGCCTAAATCACCTAACATTCCCAAATTGTTTGCAATAACGTGCTTTAAAACATCAGTTATGATGATGTCTTATCTATCAGGTAGTGTAAGGGTTACGGCCGCTTCACAGTGACAGAGCAAACTCCAACGCACCGCAATCAACCGCAAACAGTCCACTTGCACAACCACGAGATAGATAGATTTGATAGATAGATTACATAGCTCAATCGATGCAATATACATATGATCGATACACTGTACATAGATCAATAGATGCAATAAACATTTGATAGATACGAATTACATCGATCAATAGATGCAATATACATTTGATAGATACGAATGTTATCGAATCAAAGATGCAATATACATTTTATAGATACGTTTGATAGTTCGATCGATTTGATAGATAAATAAATCGATTTGAAATATATATAATTTCCCTGATAGAGTATAACAATAAGACATGCGGTCTGTGACCCATGGTGTGTTAAGTAGTACTATTCTTAACAGTTTACTACAACCTGTTACTCCCCCTTTTGGTGGGAGGTCTATATGGCCTTCATTTTTGGAACCGGGAGATGGAAGAAGATGATTGGTCTGTCCTCCTACTTCAAATTTGTCAAAAACACAAGTGGCTGTCTCAAAACAGTCCGGACAGAAGATAGATCGATAGATAGATATACATAGATTGATAGTTAGATAGAATCGATAGAAGAGAAATAGATAGATTTGTTAGATATATAATTACCATGATAAAGTATAATAATTAAACATGCGGTCTTGGACCCATGGTAACTAGGTTGTGTTAAGTAGTACTATTCTTAGCACTTTCAGCCCTGTAACTCCCCCTATTGGTGGAGGTCTATATGGCGGTTATGATTACCCTGACAAAGTATAACAACAAGACACGCGGTCTGGGACACATGGTAATTTTGTTGTGTTAAGTAAAACTTTTCTAATCACTTGAATCCCTCTTACCCCCCCTTTTGTTGGAGTTCTATATGGCCTGCATGATTAGCCTGACAAAGTATAACAAGAAAACATCTGGTCTGTGACCCATGGTAACTAGGTTGTGTTAAGTAGTACTATTCTTAGAACTGTAATCCCTGTTACTCCCCCTATCAAGGGAGGTCTATATGGCCTGCATGATTACCCTGACAAAGTATAACAACAAGACACACGGTGTTGGACCCATGGTAACTAGCTTGTGTTAATTAGTACTTTTCTTAGCACTTTAATCCCTGTTACCCCCCCTATCGGGGGAGGTCTATATGGCCTTCCTGATTACCCTGAAAAAATATAATAATAAGACATGCGGTCTGGGACACATGTTAACTAGGTTGTGTTTTAAGTAGTACCATTCTTAGCACTTTAATCTCTGTAGCTCCCCCTATTTGGGGAGGTCTATACGGCCTGGATGATTACCCATACAAAATATAATAATAAGACATGCGGTCTGGGACCCATGGTAACTAGGTTGTGTTAAGTAGTAATTTCCTTAGCATTTTAATACCTGTTAGGGGAGGTCTATATGGCCTGCATGATTACCCTTACAAAATATAATAACAAAACATGCGGTCTGGGACCCATGGTAACTAGGTTGTGTTAAGTATTACTCTTCTTAGCATTTTAATACCTGTTACTCACCCTATCGTGGGAGGTCTATATGGCCTGCATGATTACCCTTACAAAATATAATAACAAAACATGCGGTCTGGGACCCATGGTAACTAGGTTGTGTTAAGTAGTAATTTCCTTAGCATTTTAATACCTGTTAGGGGAGGTCTATATGGCCTGCATGATTACCCTTACAAAATATAATAACAAAACATGCGGTCTGGGACCCATGGTAACTAGGTTGTGTTAAGTATTACTCTTCTTAGCATTTTAATACCTGTTACTCACCCTATCGTGGGAGGTCTATATGGCTTGCATGATTACCCATACAAAATATAATAATAAGACATCTGCTCTGGGTCTGGGACCCATGGTAACTAGGTTGTGTTAAGTAGTACTGTTCTTAGCATTTTAATACCTGTTACACCCTGTCGGGGGAGGTCTATATGGCCTGCATGATTACCCTGACAAAGTATAACAACAAGACACGCGGTGTGGGACCCATGGTAACTAGCTTGTGTTAATTAGTACTGTTCTTAGCATTTTAATACCTGTTACTCACCCTATCGGGGGAGGCCTATATGACCTGCATGATTACCCTTACAAAATATAATAACAAGACATGCGGGCTGGGACCCATGGTAACTAGGTTGTGTAAAGTATTACTCTTCTTAGCATTTTAATACCTGTTACTCACCCTATCGTGGGAGGTCTATATGGCTTGCATGATTACCCATACAAAATATAATAATAAGACATCTGCTCTGGGTCTGGGACCCATGGTAACTAGGTTGTGTTAAGTAGTACTGTTCTTAGCATTTTAATACCTGTTACACCCTGTCGGGGGAGGTCTATATGGCCTGCATGATTACCCTGACAAAGTATAACAACAAGACACGCGGTGTGGGACCCATGGTAACTAGCTTGTGTTAATTAGTACTGTTCTTAGCATTTTAATACCTGTTACTCACCCTATCGGGGGAGGTCTATATGGCCTGCATGATTAACCAAACAAAATATAAAAATAATACATATGCTCTGGGACCCATGGTAAATTTGTGTTAAGTAGTACTGTTCTTAGCATTTCAATACCTGTTACTCACCCTATTGGGGTAGGTCTATATGGCCTGCATGATTACCCTTACAAAATATAATAACAAAACATATGCTCTGGGACCCATGGTAACTAGGTTGTGTTAAGTAGTACTGTTCTTAGCAGTTTAATACCTGTTACAACACCGAATGGTGGCAGGTCTATCTGGCCTGCATGATTAGCCGCACCCAAACCCAAAAAAAAGCCAAGCAGTCTTGGACTAACACCCATGGCTAACTCGGTTGTTTCAATTAGTACTATTCTTAGCACTTTCATCCCTGTTACTTCCAGGCCTCTCGGGGGTGGTCTACATGGCCATCATGATTAGCCTAACCAAATACTACAATCCAACCTTGGCTCAGTCTTCATAAGGCCCTTCATTGGCTGTATTTTGGTAGTACTGTTCTTATTAGTTTAATACCTGATACAACACCGAATGTTGGCAGCTCTATATGGCCTGCATGATTAGCCGCACCCAAAGCCAAAAAAAAGACAAGCGGTCTTGGACTAACACCCATGGCTAACTCGGTTGTTTCTAGTTGTACTATTCTTAGCACTTTCATCTCATCCCTGTTACTTCCAGGCCTCTCAGTGGTGGTCTACATGCCCATCATGATTATCCTAACAAAGTACAACAATAAAACCTTGGCTCTTGAAAGCCTGTTAATTGGCTTTATTTTGGTAGTACTGTTCTTATTAGTTTAATACCTGATACAACACCGAATGTTGGCAGCTCTATATGGCCTGCATGATTAGCCGCACCCAAAGCCAAAAAAAAGACAAGCGGTCTTGGACTAACACCCATGGCTAACTCGGTTGTTTCTAGTTGTACTATTCTTAGCACTTTCATCTCATCCCTGTTACTTCCAGGCCTCTCAGTGGTGGTCTACATGCCCATCATGATTATCCTAACAAAGTACAACAATAAAACCTTGGCTCTTGAAAGCCTGTTAATTGGCTTTATTTTGGTAGTTCTGTTCTTATTAGTTTAATACCTGATACAACCCCGAATGGTGGCAGCTCTATATGGCCTGCATGATTAGCCGCACCCAAAGCCAAAAAAAAGCCAAGCGGTCTTGGACTAACACCCATGGCTAACTCGGTTGTTTCAAATAGTTCTTAGCACTTTCATCTCATCCCTGTTACTTCCAGGCCTCTTGGTGGTGGTCTACATGGCCATCATGATTAGCCTAACCAAATACTACAATCCAACCTTGGCTCAGTCTTCATAAGGCCCTTCATTGGCTGTATTTTGGTAGTACTGTTCTTATTAGTTTAATACCTGATACAACACCGAATGGTGGCAGCTCTATATGGCCTGCATGATTAGCCGCACCCAAAGCCAAAAAAAAGCCAAGCGGTCTTGGACTAACACCCATGGCTAACTCGGTTGTTTCAAGTAGTACTATTCTTAGCACTTTCATCTCATCCCTGTTACTTCCAGGCCTCTCGGTGGTGGTCTACATGGCCATCATGTTTAGCCTAACCAAATACTACAATCCAACCTTGGCTCAGTCTTCATAAGGCCCTTCATTGGCTGTATTTTGGTAGTACTGTTCTTATTAGTTTAATACCTGATACAACACCGAATGGTGGCAGCTCTATATGGCCTGCATGATTAGCCGCCCCCAAAGCCAAAAAAAAGCCAAGCGGTCTTGGACTAACACCCATGGCTAACTCTTTTGTTTCAAGTTGTACTATTCTTAGCACTTTCATCTCATCCCTTACTTCCATGCCTCTCGGGGGTGGTCTAAATGGCCATCATGATTACCCTCACCAAAATATAACAACAAGACGTGCGTGCAGGGAACCATGGTAAGGTTACTTCCTTTCGCAAAATCGAGTATAACAGTTGCAGGCAGAGGTATGCATTACAGAGTCTGTGGGCATGTATGCAAAGAGCTAGCCTGCCTAAAAGGAGCAGCAAGGCAGTACAGGTCGTTCTCCTTCAGCCGTTTTATACGCTGTCCCACGGCCACGACCCTCAACAGCCACAACACCACATATGCCATCCTTTTGAACAATAGAGTACAGGTATGGCATTGATTTTAGTTACACGGAGATATTTATTAGGAACCGTGAAATTGAAAACAAAAACATGATTGGACACCCAGTACAGTACAGGTCGTTCTCCTTCGGCCTTTTTAGAAGAGGGTCCCGGACCCTCAACAAAAACAACAGCAGGAAAGAGGACATATGGCATCCTTTTGAACAATAGAGTACAGGTACAGCATTGATTTTAGAAACCCAGAGATAATTTTTGGCAAATGGGAAATAGAAAAAAACATTGATTGAACACCCAGTACACTTCTTTCTCCTTAGGCCTTTTTAGAAGAGGGTCCAGGACCCTCAACATAAATAACAGCAGGAAAGAGAACATATGGCATCCTTTTGAACAATAGAGTACAGGTACAGCATTGATTTTAGAAACCCAGAGATACAATTTGGCAACTGGGAAATAGAAAAAAACATTGATTGGACACCCAGTACACTTCTTTCTCCTTAGGCCTTTTTAGAATAGGGTCCCGGACCCTAAAACTAAATAACAGCAGGAAAGAGGACATATGGCATCCTTTTGAACAATAGATTACAGGTAAGGCATTGATTATCGATTCCTTGAGATAATTTTTATGAACCGGGAAATAGAAAAAAACATTGATTGGACACCCAGTACACTTCTTTATCGTTAGGCCTTTTTAAAAGAGGGTCCAGGACCCTCAACCGAAACAACAGCATGAAAGAGGACATATGGCACCCTTTTGAACAATAGATTAAAGGTAAGGCATTGATTTTAGAATCCCTGAGATAATTGTTATGAACAGGGAAATAGAAAAAAAACATTGATTGGACACCCAGTACACTTTGTTATACTTTTGCCTTTTTAAGTTTTTATAAGAGGGTCCAGGACCCTCAACCGAAACACCAGCATGAAAGAGGACATATGGCATCCTTTCGAACAATTGATTACAGGTAAAGCATTGATTTTAGAATCCCTGGGATAATTTTTATGAACAGGGAAATAGAAAAAAAACATTGATTGGACACCCAGTACACTTCTTTATCCTTAGGCCTTTTTATAAGAGGGTCCCGGACCCTCAACAGAAACAACAGCATGAAAGAGGACATATGGCATCCTTTTGAACAATAGATTACAGGTAAGGCATTGATTTTAGAAACCCAGAGATAATTTGTTGCAACTGGGAAATAAAAAAAAACATTGATTGGACACCCAGTACACTTCTTTATCCTTTTGCCTTTTTAATTTTTTATAAGAGGGTCCAGGACCCTCAAACAAAACACCAGCAGGAAAGAGGACATATGGCATCCTTTTGAACAATTGATTACAGGTAAGGCATTGATTTTAGAATCCCTGAGATAATTTGTTGCAACCGGGAAAAAGAAAAAAACATTGATTGGACACCCAGTACACTTCTTTATCCTTAGGCCTTTTTAAAAGAGGGTCCAGGACCCTCAACCGAAACAACAGCATGAAAGAGGACATATGGCATCCTTTCGAACAATTGATTACAGGTAAGGCATTGATTTTAGAATTCCTGAGATAATTTTTATGAACATGGAAATAGAAAAAAACATTGATTGGACACCCAGTACACTTCTTTATCCTTAGGCCTTTTTATAAGAGGGTCCCGGACCCTCAACAGAAACAACAGCAGGAAAGACGACATATGGCATCCTTTTGAACAATAGATTACAGGTAAGGCATTGATTTTAGAAACCCAGAGATAATTTGTTGCAACTGGGAAATAAAAAAAAACATTGATTGGACACCCAGTACACTTCTTTATCCTTTTGCCTTTTTAATTTTTTATAAGAGAGTCCAGGACCCTCAACCAAAACACCAGCAGGAAAGAGGACATATGGCATCCTTTTGAACAATTGATTACAGGTAAGGCATTGATTTTAGAATCCCTGAGATAATTTGTTGCAACCGGGAAATAGAAAAAAACATTGATTGGACACCCAGTACACTTCTTTATCCTTAGGCCTTTTTAAAAGAGGGTCCAGGACCCTCAACCGAAACAACAGCATGAAAGAGGACATATGGCATCCTTTTGAACAATAGATTACAGGTAAGGCATTGATTTTAGAATCCCAGAGATAATTTGTTGCAACTGGGAAATCAAAAAAAACATTGATTGGACACCCAGTACACTTCTTTATCCTTTTGCCTTTTTAAGTTTTTTGAAGAGGGTCCAGGACCCTCAACCGAAACACCAGCAGGAAAGAGGACATATGGCATCCTTTTGAACAATAGATTACAGGTAAGGCATTGATTTTAGAATCCCTGAGATAATTTATATGAACAGGGAAATAGAAAAAAACATTTATTGGACACCCAGTACATTTCTTTATCCTTAGGCCTTTTTAAAAGAGGGTCCAGGACCCTCAACCGAAACAACAGCATGAAAGAGGACATATGGCATCCTTTCGAACAATTGATTACAGGTAAGGCATTGATTTTAGAATTCCTGAGATAATTTTTATGAACATGGAAATAGAAAAAAACATTGATTGGACACCCAGTACACTTCTTTATCCTTAGGCCTTTTTATAAGAGGGTCCCGGACCCTCAACAGAAACAACAGCAGGAAAGACGACATATGGCATCCTTTTGAACAATAGATTACAGGTAAGGCATTGATTTTAGAAACCCAGAGATAATTTGTTGCAACTGGGAAATAAAAAAAAACATTGATTGGACACCCAGTACACTTCTTTATCCTTTTGCCTTTTTAATTTTTTATAAGAGAGTCCAGGACCCTCAACCAAAACACCAGCAGGAAAGAGGACATATGGCATCCTTTTGAACAATTGATTACAGGTAAGGCATTGATTTTAGAATCCCTGAGATAATTTGTTGCAACCGGGAAATAGAAAAAAACATTGATTGGACACCCAGTACACTTCTTTATCCTTAGGCCTTTTTAAAAGAGGGTCCAGGACCCTCAACCGAAACAACAGCATGAAAGAGGACATATGGCATCCTTTTGAACAATAGATTACAGGTAAGGCATTGATTTTAGAATCCCAGAGATAATTTGTTGCAACTGGGAAATCAAAAAAAACATTGATTGGACACCCAGTACACTTCTTTATCCTTTTGCCTTTTTAAGTTTTTTGAAGAGGGTCCAGGACCCTCAACCGAAACACCAGCAGGAAAGAGGACATATGGCATCCTTTTGAACAATAGATTACAGGTAAGGCATTGATTTTAGAATCCCTGAGATAATTTATATGAACAGGGAAATAGAAAAAAACATTTATTGGACACCCAGTACATTTCTTTATCCTTAGGCCTTTTTAAAAGAGGGTCCAGGACCCTCAACCAAAACAACAGCATGAAAGAGAACATATGGCATCCTTTTGAACAATAGATTACAGGTAAGGCATTGATTTTAGAATCCCTGAGATAATTGTTATGAACAGGGAAATAGAAAAAAACATTGATTGGACACCCAGTACACTTCTTTATCCTTTTGCCTTTTTAAGTTTTTATAAGAGGGTCCAGGACCCTCAACCGAAACACCAGCAGGAAAGAGGACATATGGCATCCTTTTGAACAATAGATTACAGGTAAGGCATTGATTTTAGAATCCCTGAGATAATTTATATGAACAAGGAAATAGAAAAAAACATTGATTGGACACCCAGTAGACTTCTTTATCATTAGGCCTTTTTAAAAGAGGGTCCAGGACCCTCAACCGAAACAACAGCATGAAAGAGGACATATGGCATCCTTTTGAACAATAGATTACAGGTAAGGCATTGATTTTAGAATCCCTGAGATAATTTATATGAACAGGGAAATAGAAAAAAACATTGATTGGACACCCAGTACACTTCTTTATCCTTAGGCCTTTTTATAAGAGGGTCCCGGACCCTCAACAGAAACAACTGCAGGAAAGAGGACATATGGCATCCTTTTGAACAATAGATTAACAGGTAAGGCATTGATTTTAGAAACCCAGAGATAATTTGTTGCAACTGTGAAATCGAAAAAAACCTTGATTGGACACCCAGTACACTTCTTTATCCTTAGGCCTTTTTATAAGAGGGTCCCGGACCCTCAACAGAAACAATTGCAGGAAAGAGGACATATGGCATCCTTTTGAACAATAGATGACAGGTAAGGCATTGATTTTAGAAACCCAGAGATAATTTGTTGCAACTGGGAAATAGAAAAAAACATTGATTGGACACCCAGTACACTTCTTTATTCTTAGGCCTTTTTATAAGAGGGTCCCGGACCCTCAACAGAAACAACAACAGGAAAGAGGGCATATGGCATCCGTTTGAACAATAGATGACAGGTAAGGCATTGATTTTAGAAACCCAGAGATAATTTGTTGCAACCGTGAAATGGAACCAAAAAAATGATTGGTCAGTGGTCACCCAGTACACTTCTTTCTACTTCAGCCTTTTTATAAGAGGGTCCCGGACCCTCAACAAAAACAACAGCAGGGAGCTGGGCATAGGAGTACAAGGGAGTGGGACAATAATAATGTGAAGGGGAAGATTGAGGACTGTGGCATTTTGAATTTGTTATCGTGGGAAGTACTTGCAATGACCTTGCTCCGGTGAATCCATATCGCAAAGGTCTTTTTTAAGGCACTGTTTGTCTATTTTTTGAATTTCAGCATTTGGTAAATGAAGCGCGACTTAAGGCTGGTGATAACCGACCTTTCTTCTGGCTGTTTGAAAATGTTGTGGCTCTGGACAAACATGTGAAGAAGAGGGCCATCTGCCATATTCTGCACGCAACCCCTTTGATGATTGACACTAAACATGTGTCACCTGCAAGCAGAGCTCGTTACTTCTGGCTAAATCTTCCTGTTATGGACAGGCCACTGTTTCCCACAGCAAGTCATAAGCTTGAACTACAAGATTGTCTTGAGTATGGTAGGAATTCAAAGTTTAGTAAAGTCTGTACTATCACCACAAAAACTGAACTTCTTGAAGCAAGGGGAATGCCAGCAGTTGCCTGTGCTTATGGATGACAAGGAGGACGTCCTGTGGTGCACAGAGATGGAGAGGATTTTTGGTTTCCCTGTACACTACCCAGATGTCTCCAACATCACCCGAAACACAAGACAGCGACTCTTGGGAAGTTCCTGGAGTGTTCCGGTAGCCATCTCTTTGCGCCCCTAAAGGAATACTTTATCAGTGTTTAACCTCTTCACTTCTAATCCTAACCGCCTTGATGAAGCAGATTTTATATTTTTTTTATGCTGCTACTTATAGATCTAACCCCTATTGCAAATCATGCTTCAGTTAGTAACTCAAGTTAAATTATATTAATTTTTTTTTTATTATTATGCTCAGCAGATTCAAAACATACCATTCTTGTATTCATATCACACGACATGTCAAAATGCTGCATGGAAAATGGCAGTGTGCAAATTCATAATCTTAGTGAACCTATAAGTGCATTAAATGTTCTAAAATAAACAAAAATACCAAAAAAAAAAAAAAAAGGAAAGAGGACATATGGCATCCTTTTGAACAATAGAGTACAGGTGAGGTAAGGCATTGATTTTAGAAACCCTGAGATAATTTGTTGCAACTGGGAAATAGAAAGAAAACATTGATTGGACACCCAGTACACTTCTTTATCCTTAGGCCTTTTTATAAGAGGCTCCAGGACCCTCAACAAAAACAGCAGCAAGAAAGAGGACATATGGCATCCTTTTGAACAATAGATTACAGGAAAGGCATTGATTTTAGAAACCCAGAGATAATTTGTTGCAACCGGGAAATAGAAAAAAACATTGATTAGACACCCAGTACACTTCTTTATCCTTAGGCCTTTTTATAAGAGGCTCCAGGACCCTCAACAAAAACAGCAGCAGGAAAGAGGACATATGGCATCCTTTTGAACAATAGATTACAGGTAAGGCATTGATTTTAGAATCCCTGAGATAATTTATATGAACAGGGAAATAGAAAAAAACATTGATTGGACACCTTAGAGGGATATGGCTTAGAGGGATATGGCTGCATCTCACTGACGAGGCCCAAAGAAGGCCGAAACGATCGTCTGGGGTTGTCATGTTCCTTGTTCAGAGGAGAATTGCCTGGTATTTCGGGGCTGGACTGACCATGTCGGCGGGATCAGACTGATATACTACAGGAAAGTTTTCCTCTGTGAAAAGCACAATTGGGCAGAAAGAAGCTACTACCAGGTGGCAACCGGGCCATAGAACAAGCTATTGATGCTGCTGTTCGTTCCTGGCAGACTGCTTCTCATTCTGTTTTGCATTGATTTTAGAAACCCAGAGATAATTTTTGGCAACTGGGAAATAGAAAAAAACATTGGACACCCAGTACACTTCTTTCTCCTTCGGCCTTTTTATGAGAGGGTCCAGGACCCTCAACAAAAACAGCAGCAGGAAAGAGGACATATGGCATCCTTTTGAACAATAGATTACTGGTAAGGCATTGATTTTAGAAACCCTGAGATAATTTGTTGCAACCGGGAAATAGAAAAAAACATTGATTGGACACCCAGTGCACTTCTTTATCCTTAGGCCTTTTACACTTCTTTATCCTTCGGCCTTTTTATAAGAGGGTCCAGGACCCTCAACAAAGACAGCACCAGGAAAGAGGACATATGGCATCCATTTGAACAATAGAGTACAGGTAAAGCATTGATTTTAGAAACCCGGAGATAATTTTTAGGAAACGTGAAATAGAAAAAAACATTGGACAGGACACCCAGTACACTTCTTTCTCCTTCGGCCTTTTTATAAGAGGGTACAGGACCCTCAACAGAAACAACAGCAGGAAAGAGGACATATGGCATCCTTTTGAACAATAGATTACAGGTAAGGCATTGATTATCGAATCCCTGAGATAATTTTTATGAACAGGGAAATAAAAAAAAACATTGATTGGACACACAGTACACTGCTTCACCCTTAGGCCTTTTTAGAAGAGGGTCCAGAACCCTTAACCGAATCAACAGCATGAAAGAGGACATATGGCATCCTTTTGAACAATAGATTACAGGTAAGGCATTGATTTTAGAAACCCAGAGACAATTGTTAGGAAATGTGAAATATAAAAAAACATTGATTGGACAGGACACCCAGTACACTTCTTTCTCCTTAGGCCTTTTTATAAGAGGGTCCAGGACCCTCAAACAAAACACCAGCAGGAAAGAGGACATATGGCATCCTTTTGAACAATAGAGTACAGGTAAAGCATTGATTTTAGAAACCCAGAGATAATTGTTAGGAAACGTGAAATATAAAAAAACATTGATTGGACAGGACACCCAGTAAACATCTTTCTCCTTAGGCCTTTTTATAAGAGGGTCCAGGACCCTCATATGAAACAACAGCAGGAAAGATGACAGATGGCATCCTTTTGAACAATAGAGTACAGGTACAGCACTGATTTTAGAAACCCAGAGATAATTTTTGGCAACTGGGAAATAGAAAAAAACATTGATTGGACACCCAGTACACTTCTTTCTCCTTAGGCCTTTTTATAAGAGGGTCCAGGACCCTCAAACAAAACACCAGCAGGAAACAGGACATATGGCATCCTTTTGAACAATAGAGTACAGGTAAGGCATTGATTTTAGAAACACAGAGATAATTTTTGGCAACTGGGAAATAGAAAAAAACATTGATTGGAAACCCAGTACACTTCTTTCTCCTTCTGCCTTTTTACAAGAGGGTCCAGGACCCTCAAACAAAACACCAGCAGGAAAGAGGACATATGGCATCCTTTTGAACAAAAGAGTACAGGTAAAGCATTGATTTTAGAAACCTGGAGATAATTTTTTGCAACCGGGAATTTGAATCAAAAAAATGATTGGATGGACACCCAGTACACTTCTTTCTCCTTCAGCCTTTTTATAACAGGGTCCAGGACCCTCAACAGAAACAACAGCAGGAAAGAGGACATATGGCATCCTTTTAAACAATAGAGTACAGGTAAAACATTGATTTTAGAAACCCGGAGATAATTTGTTGCAACCGGGAAATTGAACCAAAAAAATGATTGGACACCCAGGACACTTCTTTCTACTTCAGCCTTTTTATAAGAGAGTCCAGGACCCTCATATGAAACAACAGCAGTAAAGACGACATATGGCATCCTTTTGAACAATAGAGTACAGGTACGGCATTGATTTTAGAAACCCAGAGATAATTGAGAGGAACCGGGATAATTTTTTGGAAACATGAAATTGCCCAAAAAACCATGCTTGGACACCCACTACAGGTCATTCTTCTTCAGCATTTTCATAAGAGGGTCCAGCACCCTCAACAGAAACAACTGCAGGAAACACCTGACCACATATGCCATCCTTTTGCACAATCGAGTACAGGTATGGCATCCATTTTAGAAACCCGGAGATAATTGAGAGGAACCGGGAACATTTTTCAAAAAATGTGCTTGGGCATCCATTACAGGTCGTTCTCCTTCAGCCTTTTTATACCATGGGCCATGACCCACAACAGGCACAACAGCATGAAACACCACATATGCCACCCTTTTGCACAATAGAGTACAGGTATGGCATAGATGGAACCCAGAGATAATTTAGAGCAACCAAGAGATGGATAAAGATGCTTGGTCGGTCCTCCTCCTTCACATTTGGGGCACTGCGCATGCAATTTATTGGTCCACCAGATATGAGTGGTGTGTTAAGTTGTACTATTCTTAACAGTTTAATCACTGTTATGTGCCTTAATTTTTTTATTTGAGTTTTGTACCCACAGAGCAGCAGCAGAGGCCAGAAAAATTAGGAATGTACAAATGACTGAAAAATGTGGGTACTGTTGTAGCAACTGCGGTAGCAGCGGCCAGAAAAATTGATGTTTTGTAAAACATTTAGAAAGTGCCCTAAAAGCTTGTGGCTTGAACACTAGTTGTTGGCGGATAAGTCAAGAAAGTCATCCGGCTTTATAAGAAAAAAAAAAAAACAAGCCTGTGTACCAGTTGTAGCCCAAGCCAGCTCATCTCATCATCAGGCCTTTTTTAATCAAATGTATTGCCCAATGTCAGTCCCTTCGGGATCCATCCCTCATTCATTTTTATAAAAGTGAGATAGTCAAGGCTTTTTTGACCTAGCCGACTTCTCTTCTCAGTGACAAAACCTCCTGCTGCACTGAAGGTCCTTTCGGACAGGACACTTGAAGCGGGGCAGGCCAGAAGTTCCATTGCAAATTGGGATAGCTCAGGCCACAAGTCAAGCCTGCACACCCAGTAGTCAAGGGGTCCATCGCTCCTGAGAGTGTTGAGATCCGCAGTTAAAGCTAGGTAGTCTGCTACCTGTCGGTTGAGTCTTTCTCTGAGGCTGGATCCCGAAAGGCTCTGGGGATGCATGGGAGTTAAAAAGGTACGCATGTCCTCCATAAACAAGACATCAGGAAAGCGTCCTGTCCTTGCCGCCGTGGTCGTGGTAGGAGGAGGATTAATTTCATCTCTTCCCCTGTTACATTCCCGTTGTGCTGTGACATCACCCTTATATGCTGTGTAAAGCATATTTTTTAATTTATTCTTAAAATACTCCATCCTTTCCGACTTGCGGGAATTTGGTAACATTTCAGGCACTTTATGCTTATACCGGGGGTCGAGGAGCGTGGACACCCAGTACAGGTCGTGCTCCTTCAGCTTTTTTATACGAGGGTCCCTCAACAGGCACGACAGCATGAAAGAACCCATTTGAACAAGGTTGGATGCCGAGCTAATCATGTCCCATTCCTCGTCCTCACTGATCTCACTGAGGGTATCTTCTTCCCCCCAGCCACGTACAACACCACGGGTACCAGAGAGGTGACAACAACGAGCACCCTGGGATGCCTGTTGTGCTCTGTCTTCCTCCTCCTCCTCCTCCTCAAAGCCACATTCCTCCTCTGACTCCTCTTCCTCACAATCCTCTTCCTGCGTTGCCGCAGGTCCAGCAAGCGATGCTGATAAGGCTGTTTGTGGGGGTGATGGACACAACAACTCTTCCTCTTCCTCTTCACGCTCATCTACGGCCTGATCCAGCACTCTTCGCAGGGCACGCTCCAGGAAGAAAACAAATGGTATGATGTCGCTGATGGTGCCTTCGGTTTGACTGACAAGGTTTGTCACCTCCTCAAAAGGACGCATGAGCCTACAGGCATTGCGCATGAGCGTCCAGTAATTTGGCAAAAATATCCCCAGCTCCCCAGAGGCTGGCCTAGCACCCCGGTCATACAAATACTCATTAACAGCTTTTTCTTGTTGGAGCAGGCGGTCAAACATTAGGAGTGTTGAATTCCACCCTGTCGGGCTATCGCAAATCAAGTGCCTCACTGGCAGGTTGTTTCGACGCTGGATATTGAACAAGTGCGCCATGGCCGTGTAGGAATGCCTGAAATTGCCACACACCTTCCTGACCTGCTTCAGGACGTCCTGTAAGCCTGGGTACTTATGGACAAATCGTTGTACAATTAGATTACACACATGTGCCATGCACGGCACATGTGTCAACTTGCCCAATTTCAATGCCGCCACCAAATTACTTCCATTGTCAGAAACAACCTTGCCAATCTCCAGTTGGTGCAGAGTCAGCCACTGATCCACCTGTGCGTTCAGGGCGGTCAGGAGTGCTGGTGCGGTGTGACTCTCCGCTTTCAGGCAAGTCAACCCCAAGACGGCGTGACACTGCCGTACCCAGGATGTAGCATAGTACCTGGGGAGCTGGGGGGGTGCCATAGATGTGGAGCAAATCACAGAAGTTGAAGAGGACTCAGCCGAGGAAGAGGTTATGGAAGAGGATGGAGTAGGAGGAGTAGAGGAGGTAGCAGCAGACCTGCCTGCAAGTCGTGGTGGTGTCACCAACTCTTCTGCAGAGCCACGCATTCCATGCTTGTCAGACATCAGCAGGTTTACCCAATGTGCAGTGTAGGTGATATACCTGCCCTGACCATGCTTTGCAGACCAGCTATCCATGGTCATATGGACCCTTGCCCCAACGCTGTGTGCCAGACATGCCATAACTTCCTTTCTCACAACAGAGTACAGGTTTGAGATTGCCTTTTGTGAAAAGAAATTTCTGCCAGGTACCTTCCACTGCGGTGTCCCAATAGATACAACATTTTTGAAAGCATCAGACTCCACCAGCTTGTATGGTAAAAGCTGGTGGGCTAAGAGTTCAGACAAGCCAGCTGTCAGACGCCGGGCAAGGGGGTGACTTTGAGAAATTGGCTTCTTACGCTCAAACATGTCCTTGACAGACAGCTGAATGTGGGCAGATGACCAGGAACTGCTACGTAAGAGAGACTCAGTGGAGGATGTTTGAGAGGGGGCAAGGAGGACAGCAGTGGTTGACGTGGCTGAAGATGCTGGAGCAGGAGGAGGAGGGCGACTTTTAGTTTGTGTGCTGCTTCTACTCATGTGTTCTTCCCATCGGCGTTTGTGATGGGAGACCATGTGCCTTCGCAAAGCAGTTGTACCTAGGTGGCTGTTGGACTTCCCACGACTCCGTTTCTTTTGGCACAGGTTGCAAATGGCATCGCTGTTGTCAGAGGCAGACACACAAAAAAAATGCCACACTGCTGAGCTCTGCGATGACGGCATTCTGGTGGTGGCAACAGCATGCGTTGATGGGCGTCGGCATGCTGTCTGGCTGACCCAGGGTGCCAATACATGCTGTCTGACTGAGCCACTATCTCCTTGTGATGACCTCCCCCTGCTTCTAACTCGTCTCCTCCTCTCTGTCTCCCCATCTGAACTTTCCCCCTCTTCTTCTTCTCTTCTAGCAGGCACCCACGTGACATCCACCGACACATCATCATCAACCGCTTAACTTGTATCTGACACATCAATAAAGGAAGCAGCAGCGGGTACAACATCATCATCATCACACCGTACCTCCATGTTGGTAATGCTGCCTGACTGATACATATCACTGTTATCTACATCCTCTGTCAATGATGGTTGCGCATCACTCATTTCTTCCAACTGATGTGTCAATAACTCCTGTGACAGATCAAGTGAAGCGGCTGTGGTGCTAGTGTTGGTGGTGGCGACAGGCGGGCGAGTGGCACTGGTCACTTGAGACCTGCCCAAAGCACAGCTGGATGTAGATGGTGCGTCATGGTTAGGAGGACTAGGAGCGGAAGCTGTAGAATATTGGGTGTCCTGTGTTAGCCATTCAACTAGGTCCTCCTCAGAAGTTTTCGCGTCCCCCCTGGCACCCGGCGTCTGAACAATGTGCATATTTGTAGGGTCTAAAGGAATCACAGCACCACGACCACGGAACCTGCGGGGTGGCCTGCCTCTGCCTCTCATTTTTTTTTAAATGGACACTAACAATACTATTACACAAATTATGAGTGGTGCCACTGTGCAAGTGGGTATAGTATACGCTGTGAGACTGACAACAACAAAAAAGACAGATGTTTTAAAAATCACAAATTGTTAATTTTTTTAAATATTAGAAGTACTGTGACAACAAATATGATTGTTGGCAATAGTTGGCAAATGGGCCTGTCTGGCACACACGCTGGGAGAAAGGAAACTGCAATTCAATGGCACTAGGAGACTGAAGATTCACAGTCAAAACAGTTATGATTAACAAAAATTTCAATACTGTTACAAGAAATATGATTGGTGGCACTAATTGGCTAGTTGGGCCTGGCACACAGGCAGGCAGGCAGGAGGAAAATGCAATTAAAGGGCACTAGAAGACTGCAGATTGACAGTCAAAACAGTGATGATTGACAATTTTTTCAATACTGTTAAAAGAAATATGATTGCTGGATCTAATTGGCTAGTTGGGCCTGGCACACAGGCTGGCAGGCTGGAGGAAAGTGCAATTCAATGGCACGAGAAAACTGAGGATTCAGAACAACAATCAAAAAAATTTTAATTTTAATTATTAACAATACTGTGACAACAATTATGATTGGTGTAAATAGTTGGCAAGACGGCCTGGCACACAGGCTGGCAGGCAGGAGCAAAGTGCAATTCAATGGCACGAGCAAACTGAGGATTCGGAATAACAATCCAAATTTTTTTAATTATAATTATTAACAATACTGTGACAACAAATAAGATTGGTGTAACTAGTTGGCAAGTCGGCCTGGCACACAGGCTGGCAGGCAGGAGGAAAATGCAATTTGAGGACACTAGTAGACTGCAGATTGACAGTCAAAATGGTGATGATTGACAATTTTTGCAATACTGTTAAAAGAAATATGATTGCTGGCACTAATTGGCTAGTTGGGCCTGGCACACAGGCTGGCAGGCAGGAGGAAAGTGCAATTCAATGGCACGAGCAAACTGAGGATTCAGAACCACAATCAAAAAATTTTTAATTTTAATTAGTAACAATACTGTGACAACAATTATGATTGGTGTAAATAGTTGGCAAGTCGGCCTTGCACACAGGCTGGCAGGCAGGAGGAAAGTGCAATTCAATGGCACGAGCAAACTGAGGATTCAGAATAACAATCCAAAATTTTTTAATTTTAATTATTAACAATACTGTGACAACAAATATGATTGGTGTAAATAGTTGGCAAGTCGGCCTGGCACACAGGCTGGCAGGCAGGAGGAAAATGAAATTCAAGGACACTAGTAGACTGCAGATTGACAGTCAAAACAGTGATGATTGACAATTTTTGCAATACTGTTAAAAGAAATATGATTGCTGGCACTAATTGGCTAGTTGGGCCTGGCACACAGGCTGGCAGGCAAGAGGAAAGTGCAATTCAATGGCACGAGCAAACTGAGGATTCAGAACAACAATAAAAAATTTTTTAATTATAATTATTAACAATACTGTGACAACAAATAAGATTGGTGTAACTAGTTGGCAAGTCGGCCTGGCACACAGGCTGGCAGGCAGGAGGAAAATGCAATTTGAGGACACTAGTAGACTGCAGATTGACAGTCAAAACGGTGATGATTGACAATTTTTGCAATACTGTTAAAAGAAATATGATTGCTGGCACTAATTGGCTAGTTGGGCCTGGCACACAGGCTGGAAGGCAGGAGGAAAGTGCAATTCAATGGCACGAGCAAACTGAGGATTCAGAACCACAATCAAATTTTTTTTAATTTTAATTAGTAACAATACTGTGACAACAATTATGATTGGTGTAAATAGTTGGCAAGTCGGCCTGGCACACAGGCTGGCAGGCAGGAGGAAAGTGCAATTCAATGGCACGAGCAAACTGAGGATTCAGAATAACAATCCAAAATGTTTTAATTTTAATTATTAACAATACTGTGACAACAAATATGATTGGTGTAAATAGTTGGCAAGTCGGCCTGGCACACAGGCTGGCAGGCAGGAGGAAAATGAAATTCAAGGACACTAGTAGACTGCAGATTGACAGTCAAAACAGTGATGATTGACAATTTTTGCAATACTGTTAAAAGAAATATGATTGCTGGCACTAATTGGCTAGTTGGCCTGGCACACAGGCTGGCAGGCAGGAGGAAAGTGCAATTCAATGGCACGAGCAAACTGAGGATTCAGAACAACAATCAAAAATGTTTTAATTTTAATTAGTAACAATACTGTGACAACAATTATGATTGGTGTAAATAGTTGGCAAGTCGGCCTGGCACACAGGCTGGAAGGCAGGAGGAAAGTGCAATTCAATGGCACGAGCAAACTGAAGATTCAGAATAACAATCCAAATTTTTTTTATTTTAATTATTAACAATACTGTGACAACAAATATGATTGGTGTAAATAGTTGGCAAGTCGGCCTGGCACACAGGCTGGCAGGCAGGAGGAAAATGAAATTCAAGGACACTAGTAGACTGCAGATTGACAGTCAAAACAGTGATGATTGACAATTTTTGCAATACTGTTAAATGAAATATGATTGCTGGAACTAATTGGCTAGTTGGGCCTGGCACACAGGCTGGCAGGCTGGAAGAAAGTGCAATTCAATGGCACGAGAAAACTGAGGATTCAGAACAACAATCAAAAATTTTTTAATTTTAATTATTAACAATACTGTGACAACAAATAAGATTGGTGTAACTAGTTGGCAAGTCGGCCTGGCACACAAACTGGCAGGCAGGAGAAAAATGCAATTCAAGGACACTAGTAGACTGCAGATTGACAGTCAAAACAGTGATGATTTACAATTTTTTCAAGACTGTTAAAATAAATATGATTGCTAGCACTACTTGACTAGTTGAGCCTGGCACACAGGCTGCCAGGCAGGAGGAAAGTGTGATTCAATGGCACGAGAAAACTGAGGATTCAGAATAACAATCAAATATTTTTTTTTATTTTAATTAATAACAATACTGTGACAACAAATATGATTGGTGTAACTAGTTGGCAAGTCGGCCTGGCACACAGGCTGGCAGGCAGGAGGGATCTGCAATTCAATGGCACTACTAGACTACAGATTCACAGTCAAAAAAGTGATGATTTACAATTTTTTCAATACTGTTTAAACAACTATAATTGGTGGCACTAATTGGCTAGTTGGGACTGGCACACAGGCTGCCAGGCAGGAGGAAACTGCAATTCAATGGCACTAGGAGACTGAAGATTTGCAGACAAAAAAAATTATGATTTAAAAATTTTTATATACTGTTACAAGAAATATGATTGGTGGCACTAATTAGCTAGTTGGGCCTGGCACATAGGCTGGCAAGCAGGAGGAAAGTGCAATTCAATGCAACAAGCCAAATGATGAATCACAATTGAACAATGTTTAATTTTAAATATTAACAATACTGTTACAACAACTATGATTGGTGGCACTAATTGGCTAGTTTGGGCCTGGCACACAGGCTGGCAGGCAGGAGGAAACTGCAATTCAGTGGCACTAGGAGACTGAATATTTGCAGTCAAAAAAATTATGATTTTAAATTGTTTTATATACTGTTACAAAAATTATGATTGGTGGCACTAATTGGCTAGTTGGGCCTGGAAAACACGCTGGCAGGCAGGAGGAAAGTGCAATTCAATGGCACGAGCAAACTGATGAATCACAAGCGAAAAATTTGTAATTTTAAAGATTAACAATACTGTTACAACAGCTATGATTGGTGGCACTAATTGGCTAGTTGGGCCTGGCACACAGGCTGGCAGGCAGGAGGGAACTGCAATTCAATGGCACTACTAGACTGCAGATTCACAGTCAAAAAAGTGATGATTCACAATGTTTTCAATACTGTTACAACAACTATGATTGGTGGCACTAATTGGCTAGTTGGGCCTGGCACACAGGCTGGCAGATATGAGTCGTGGATGGTAGGTAGGGCAGCAATTTAACACAGTATGCTGTGTAAGTGAAAAAAACACAGGCCTGATAGAAAATTAAGTTAGATTACACTAGCAAAATAATTTAAAATTTTATCTTTTAATATTAAAATAATGTTAAGAAGTGCACTGCACATATGAGTGGTCGCACTGGCTGGCTGCTACGTAGGGCAGCAATTAACAACAGTATGCTGTGTAAGTCAGATAGACAGTTAGACACAGGCCTGATAGAAAATAAGATTACATTACACTAGCATAATGATTTAAAGATTTTTTTGGGGAATTTAAAGAAAAAGGTTAAGCACATATGAGTCGTGGCTGATAGCCTTGGAAGGGCAGCTATTAAAAACAGTAGGCTCTGTAAGTCAGATACACACACGCCTGATAGAAAATACTATTAGATTACACTAGAAAAATGATTTAAATTTTTTTTTGGGGGGGGGGAATTAAAAAAAGGTTAAACACATATGAGTCGTGGCTCATAGACTAGGGAGGGCAGCAAGTAAACACAGTATGCTCTGTATGTCAGCAAAACACACAGGCCTTAAGTTAGATTACACTAGCAAAATAATTTAAAATTTTATCTTTTAATATTAAAATAATGTTAAGAAGTGCACTGCACATATGAGTGGTCGCACTGGCTGGCTGCTACGTAGGGCAGCAATTAACAACAGTATGCTGTGTAAGTCAGATAGACAGTTAGACACAGGCCTGATAGAAAATAAGATTACATTACACTAGCATAATGATTTAAAGATGTTTTGGGGGAATTTAAAGAAAAAGGTTAAGCACATATGAGTCGTGGCTGATAGCCTTGGAAGGGCAGCTATTAAAAACAGTAGGCTCTGTAAGTCAGATACACACACGCCTGATAGAAAATACTATTAGATTACACTAGAAAAATGATTTAAAATTTTTTTTTGGGGGGGGGAATTAAAAAAAGGTTAAACACATATGAGTCGTGGCTCATAGACTAGGGAGGGCAGCAAGTAAACACAGTATGCTCTGTATGTCAGCAAAACACACAGGCCTTAGATTAGATTACACTAACAAAAAAATGTAAACTTTTTTTTTTTTTTTATTTAAAATAAGGTGAAGAAGATATGAGTGGTGGCTGCCTGGCACAGAGCAATTAACCAAAAGACTGAAAAAAGGAAGTATATTAATGCTGTGTGAGCCTGACAGACACAGGCCTGATAGAAAATGTAATTAGATTACCCTAGCAAAATTATTTAATTTTTTTTTTTTAAATTTAAAATAATGTTATAAACGGATATTAACACTGGTGGCTGGCACAGAGCAATGAACCAGAGTATATGCTGTGTGACACAGGCCTGATAGAAAATGAAAAAAAATTACACTAGCAAAATAATTAAAAAAATTTGTTGGTTAAATTTAAACTAATGTTGTTAGGCAGATATCAGTGGTGGCAGTAATCACAGCATATGCTGTGAGCCTCACATACAGGCTGAAAGCCAGGCAAATGCTAATAAAAAAAAAAAAAACGGCTCGAATTATAGCCCTAAAAAGGGCTTTTTGGGGTGCTGTCCTTGCAGCAGAGATGAGATGAGTCCTTCTGGACTGTAGTGGACACTAAATACACTAGCCTAGCTATCTATTTCCCTATAATGTCATCAGCACAAAAACAACACGTCCTCTCACTAAGAAAGCAAGGTCGTTATGAGTCTAAAATGGCGGCTTCCAAGGAGCTGAGAGGGTCTGTGTGGGAGTGTCTAATGCTGATTGGCTCTAATGTGTCAGAAGGCTGTGACATACAGGGTCAAAATTTCCTCAATGATGACACATAGGGGGCGGATCGAACATCGCATGTGTTCGCCCACAGCCGCGAACGCAAACATACTATGTTCGCCGTGAACCGTTTGCGGGCGAACAGTTCGGGACATCACTATTAATAATCTTAATGACTATCTTACCAATAGTCATTTCAATAGAAATGCTAAGAAACCCCCATTATATAAAGGCTCTATTCCATGTGGAAGCTGTAAATTATGCCAACATATGGTTAAAAAGCAGGTTATGATTGATAGGTTAAATTAAAAATGGACCATCAATAATCATATAAATTGTAAAATCACTAATGAGATATATTGTGTATCATGTAACTGTCACCTATTCTATGTCGGGATGGTGACTAGGAGTATGGGTAAATGCATGACAGAGCATCTCAGCAATATATGAAATTCCAAAAAAGATTTAGATAAGGGCAAAAAAATTACAAGTGTGGCAAGACATTTTCTGCAATACCATAGAGGTGACACCAAAGCATTTAAATGCTGGGGTTTGGAAAAAGTGAGACCAGGCATCAGATGGGGGAGATTGTGCCTGCAATATTGGGAAAAAACAGGAGTGATGACGTTTATAATTATTGCCAAAAAAAATACTTTGTTAATATACACAGGATCCGTGTTGATCCGTGTTGGAATAGAAATAGATCATATGTGAGTATTCTAGGGACCTAAGGTGATCATGACATGCAGTACCAACAAAATAGAAAATAGATTGTATGTAATCAGACTTGACAGAATCAGACTGGGATATTACCTATGAGATACGTTATATAGGCAACTTCCATATACACTCTCATCAGTGTCTCTAAGTCACCTCCAATCCTACTGAGTCATGAACCTGAAGGACCAATGAGTTCAAGTGACTACTCATACACCTACAGATGATATATACAATAATGCTGATTGACTTATGTGAGAGCGTGGTGACAAAGCATATTGTGATTAGCCAACCAGTTTAAATTATGGCTCTTAAAAGGGACTGTTTTCCGAGGATTCGGTTTGTCAGTTACAACATTGAGAAAGGCTGGCAAAAAGGCTGAAACGCTCTCCACCCCTGGCACCTGAAGCCGACATATCCAGCTGTCAGCCAGGAAACAGGTGGGTGTAACACAGCTTTTTACTTTTCTATTTGGTGGTGGGGTGTGTACAGGGTTGGTTCCCTATTTTATTATTTACTAATTCATTAATGTTTTAACTTATTCACTTTAGTTTTAGGAAGGAATGCTATATGTCCCATCCATTTTTCTCTTTTTGGTTTAATTATTAATGTAAAACAGCTCAAATAATTGAAAATCACAACTGCTAGGCACCTGATTTTACAGACTGCAGGTTTTGTTGGTAGTCTGAGCAAAACAGGCATTAGGCTCTTACCAGTTTATAGGTGTCCCACGCTGAAATTAACTGCTTCAAGCTCTTAAGCTTTAGTGACAGCTCCAGTACAGCGATACCCTCGCTCCCACTCTTCAGTGCTGTCGGCTGGAAGGATCTGATGTGCAGTCTTCAGTGCTGCAAGCTCCTAATGTTCAGTGACAGCTCCTGTGCTCCAATATATTGCATATTAGTTACCAGCCATAGCAAGTAATGGTCATGTTATTATGCGTCACAGTGGATGACATCACAATGGCATAATGCCTGTATGAGCAGATGCTGTAGTCCATTAGTCACAAGCTGCAAGCAGAAAAAGGACTGTGACCAAGCAGCTCTAAGCTTAGGGCCCAAAAAAGGCAGAAAATACATCTCTTGGGGGAAGAACATCTCATTCAAGGATTGAAGGTAAGTTCATTTATTTATTATCCCAAATTTAGCTACAGAGTTAGTTGAGATATGGAAGTTTATTTGGCATAAAGGCCTTTTAGACTTTATAAATAGTAAAATAAGTGGGGAAAAAAATAAATTCTTAAGAAATCTGTGATTTTACAAATACTCAACTTCTCCCATTTCATTTTATTAGTTAATTAAATACTAATCAATATATTTGATGGTTTTCATATTTTTTTTTTTATAAAATGTAATATTTTTCTTTGTCACCTGACATATAAAACAGGGAAAAACAGATGTTAAAATGTTGAAGTACATTAACGTTAATCTCATCACTAAATACGATTGAATAAAACTTCAAAAATAATTAATAAAGTTAAGTGAAAATGGTAAGGCAGGTGCAAGGCCATGAGGTTCTCAGAAAAAAATATTTATTTGTGCCCCCTTTCCCCAGCTACAGTTCCATACCTCCAACACATTGCAGGTCCCTTTACTAGGAAATTGTTTTCAGTAATAACTAATAATAGAGGTATATAAAATTCCATGTTTAGAAAAAGGACTAAGCATTGGGCTTCAAAGAACAACTAAACAATTATGCTAGAAGGTTTTTTTAAGAAAAAAGGCTTTATAATGGATGTTATGAATGGAGCCTCGCATAACTCCTGACAAAGTAGGTAGAAGAAACTACACTGAGTACTACCCTCCTTTTTCGTGCCTTATTGTATTAGCCAGTTTTCATCATTCTTAGATGACATGATGATCCCTTGTTGTAATTCACATCTCTTCTGCAGTAGAAATGATGACCATGTGTCATCATGCTGGGGGTCCCCTTTCTAATCTGGATCCTGGAGACTCCCCAGAACTGAAGCCATTTCCTTCTCTACCAGTGCCCCTTTCCGGGTATGCACATGAGACGTTACAATGAGCCTACCCATTAATGTTGCAATAGCGTGGGGCTAGAAATCCCTGCTGTTAACAAATGAGCTAGGGAGCTTGTAGGCAGGACTTTGCAGGCACATATCTAAGCCACTTACAGGGACAATTGAGTCCTTATTTGAAAGAGTGGAGTCTCTGTATTCCAATCACTTAGCTAATAATGTATTTACCTATGGAGGACAGTGGCCCAAAAAAGCCCCTATCCTCTAAAGGCAGCATAAAACACAAATACACACAATACCCCTTGCATGAAAGATGGGATTACCCATTAAAAAATGGGGCCCTTTTATATAGCACGTGATGATCACTATATAAATTGCAATCACTTACAAACTAGATGCCTTTTTATAGTCCCCTGGGCTATAAAAGAGATTGAGATTCACAAATATGCATTACAATTGAGCAATTGATCCCTGTTTTGAAATATGAGAGGCCTATTTTTCAACGGAGGGGTCACATGCTGAGGTGGCTATATGCTGACCAAAGTGTTAACAGTGATAACCTGACAGAACTATAAGCATTTTGAGCAATACAATATCTCTTATTTGCACCTCACATACATAAACAATCTTTAGACACCTTATTTGAATGCAGTCTGTGTCTGTTACCAACTTATTGTTATAACAATCACAAATACCTTCCAAAATTGGTTTTGTTTTGGAGCTATAGAGCTTTTTAAGAGACCTTTCTTACCCTCTCACCCCACGTTTAAAAGAATGAGGTTTTACAATCAAATAAGAGGTTTAGTGTCCTAATACATTTGTCTTTCAACATTGATGATGGTCCACAGTCCTCCATAACATATGGAATATATTTCACACCACTAGGAGGAGGTTAAGAACCCATAACAAGGCTTAAAATCCTTGAAAATAGAGGTTGTTCCAGCTACTTGATTAGGGATTATAAATTGGGAGCTCAGACCTATGTGAGACCAAGAGTCTCTAGGGAGTATAATTTACATAATAAATAGAAGAGAAACTACACAGCAGCTGAATGGTACAGGGACACATGAATCCCTGTTATATGCACAGCATTTACCTAATGGGACTTCATCCATAACTACCCTCAGGCGTTGCAGGGACTCGTTCCTATCCTCCCTTGAGGGACTCTGGTATCTCTACTGCAATCTTCTTTAGTACTTTATACCTGCACTGGATGGGCTCTCTATTGGATACTGCTGCAGCTGCATAGACATTGACATGCCTGGTAAGCCAGTGGAGGGGTGCTGCATAAGGAAAATGACTTTACACAGCACACATACAGCCCAGAGGCTATTTGTAGGTACTCTGAGATAGGTACAGCACAGATAGTAAGGTTAGGGAACCAAAGGGGGTTTGTGACATTAAAGTCAAGTGTAGAATTATACACTAGATAAATCAAATAGCAAATGAAAATAGATTACACTTTATTAAACAAATATGCTGAAACAGACGTTACTAATAGGAGATGCTGATAAGGATAATGAATCCAGGGTCTAGAAACCTCTGAATAGTATTTCAAGAGATCCTTACAGAACCAGCATTCCCCCACTGGTAATAACACAAGTAAAATGGGTGGTATAGTGGGCTAGTGAAAAATGGGAAAAATCCCTTCCATGTTTCCAAAGTTAGCAGCCTCTATTCTATAGCACCCAAAAGTTAAAAACGTGAATTGGATAGGGCTAGTGGACTAGGTGTAGCTTTTCTGGTCATAAATTAAATCAATTGAAATAGGATAAAGTAGTTAGCAAATGTAGGGGTAGTTACACTCACATAGACATACACATCTATGGGCTAGCTATGCGCTCAAAGGCGTCCTCCTACCTGCGTACTGCTCTGATTGAACAGAGTCAGCCGATTGCTAGTGTAAGAAATCACTTGTTTATGTGACAATTCTTTACTTATCTTTAGTACTTTAGAAGTAGAACTGTGGTAATATGTTAATGTAACAAACTGGGAAATATGCTTGCTAGTAAGGAAGCATATAATCCTAATCTGTATTTATATTGCCTCAATAAGCTTCCAATATCAAAGAGTAATGAATACAGGAATGCTTTAGAGGCAGAACAAAGGATATATATTTCTCAAGACAGGAGCAGTAACTAGTTAAGGAAAATACCCTGATTAGTACTCATAGCATGTTTAATATGGCACACTGCAGGTGAGGAGTTAATATTACCATTTAGTAATGGTAGTGCTAGTAGCTTGCTGGCAGATTTATACAGTGTAACACATAGAGGAATGTCAATATTATGGCAAGCTTAAATATGGAAGTAGTGAGAGTAGCAGACTTAGAACACTACAAGTAAAAGCTTATACGGAACCTGATAACCTCATGTGTCGCTATACTTGTTGCAAGCTGAAGGCACTGTGAGTGCTTGAGATCCGGAAGGCTGTGTCAGAGCAGCTGGAAGTCTGTGCACGCTGTGAAGTTGGAACGCTGCCAGGCCTGAGCAGCGTGTGAGGAGTGAATGGCTTGCAGTGACGTCAGAGGAAGCCAGGTAGGAAGACAACAAGCAGCGCTTTTGCCAAGGTGTGCAAGTGAAGTAGTTTAAATGCAGCCGAGTACTTTCTTTCACCAGGATACAAGCTGGAGTTGTGAGTTAATCACTTCAATAAACCAGCAAAGAGTAATTAGACAGTGCAGGCTTTATAGGCAGGAGGAGACAATGTTAAGGTGGTATAGGCTTGATATGGCAAAGTATATATTAAGGTGGAATGTGTAAGATAGGACCATGACATACTCCCCCCCCAAGGAAACATCAAAGAGGTTTCAGGGAGAAGGACGATCCGGATGCCTCCGATGAAACAAAGAGACCAACCTATCTGCAGAGAGATTTGAAGCGGGTTCCCAAGAGTCCTCCGAAGAGTCGTACCCGGACCAATGAACCAGATACTGCAGTTCACCATGCCAACGTCTAGAGTCCAGAATGGCCTGGACCTCGTACTCAGGATCCGGGGTAGGAGAACCCAGGGAAGTGGCTGATAGAGGGGTAGAAGAGTAGCAAGGCTTGATGAGGGACACATGAAATGTCGGGTGAATGCGGTAAGTGGGAGGAAGCTGTAGAGTCACCGTAACCGGGTTTGGAAGAGCAATGATAGAAAAAGGACCAACAAAAAGTTTGTTAAACTTCTTGCAAGGAGTTGGAATCCTCAGATTCTTTGCCGATAACCAGACTTTTTGTCCTACAGCGTAGGTAGGATGAGGGCGATGGCGTAGGTCATAGAACCTCTTTTGGGTGGCCTGTGCTTGCTTGATGTTATCCTGTATGGCGACGTAAGTCTGCTTGATGGAATTGACGAGATCATTCACCTGAGGACAAGGTGAGTGTGTCATAGGCAATGGATGAAATCGGGGATGGTAGCCTGAATTGATATAAAAGGGAGAAAACCCCGTAGAAGTATTGGTGGTATTATTATATGCAAACTCAGCATGTGGGAGGTACGTGGCCCAAGATTCTTGTTTGTGGGAACAGTAGCAACGTAAAAATTGCTCCAGCCACTGGTTGGTTCTCTCACACTGTCCATTGGTCTGTGGGTGGTACGATGTGGTCAAACACTGATGTATGTCTAGTGAGCTACAAAGATGTCTCCAAAATTTTGAGGTGAATTGTGAGCCTCTGTCGCTGAGTACTGTAGTGGGTATTCCATGTAAACGAATAATCTCTCTAAGAAATAACTGAGCTGATTTTTGTGCAGTGGGTAGAGTTTCGGTTGGAATGAAATGTGCCATCTTTGACATGAGATCCACAACAACAAAAATGACGGTGTAACCTTCAGATTTAGGCAAATCAACTACAAAGTCCATGGAGACAGAAGTCCACGGAAATTCGGGAATAGGGAGGTTCTGTAGTAAACCCAGAGGTGGTTGGTGTGAGGGCTTACAGGTTTGACAGGTAATGCAGAGTTTGATGTATTCTTTAACAGTGGTTCTCATAGAAGGCCACCAAAAATACCTCTGTAGAAGGTCAAGTGTCTTGTGTATACCCATATGACCTGCTAATAATGAATCATGGGCAATGGACACTGCCTGATCTCGCAGCGAGGGTGGAACATATAGCCTTGAATCCTTGTAGAGGATTCCAGCATTATCAGGGGTAAGCGTGTAAGCGGTCTTAGTAATGTCTTGTTGTTGATGTGTTTTTAGATCTGTGAGATCATTTGATAGAAGACCTACAAAAGAAGATTTTGGAATGATGGTGGATGGAAATTGAGTAGACTCAGGCTTTTTATCCCTTCTAGATAAAGCATCTGCCTTTCCATTCCGTATGCCAGGACGGTAGGCAATGTGGAAGGAGAAACGAGAGAAGTAGAGGCTCCAGCGGAGCTGTCGAGCAGAAAGAGTTCTGTTTGTCTGGAGATACTGTAGATTCTTATGATCAGTAAATATCACTATAGGTTGCTCCGTACCCTCCAATAAATGCCTCCATTGGTCAAAGGATGACTTAATAGCCAACAACTCCTTTTCACCCACTGGATAATTCAGCTCAGCTGGTGTCAGGAGCCTAGAGAAATAAGACACAGGATGTAATGAGTCCTTAGGAGTGGATCTCTGGGATAACACGGAGCCAATGGCATATTCTGATGCGTCAACCTCTAATACGAATTGACACTTTGTGTTTGGTAGATGGAGTATCGGAGAGGTGGTAAAGAGATGCTTCAATTGGTCAAAGGCGGTTTGAGCCTCAGGTGTCCAACAAAATGGAGTCTTTCCCTTAGTCAGATTTGTCAGGGGTTTTGTGATGGCAGCAAAGTTTTGAATAAAGCGTCTATAAAAATTTGCGAAGCCCAAGAACCTTTGAACTTCTTTCACAGAAGAGGGTATAGGCCATGATGATATGGCTGAAATTTTGTTATCCTCCATCTTTATCTGACCCTTACTGATGTGATAACCCAAGAAAGACACCTCTGTGACGTGAAACAAACATTTTTCTAATTTAACATAGAGTCTATGTGTTTGTAGTCTAGACAACACAAGCCTGACATGTTGTATATGTTCTGTCAAAGAGGGTGAGTAAATAAGAATGTCGTCTAAGTAGACAACCAAAAACGTGTCAAGGACATCTCTAAAAATATCATTAATGAAGTTCTGGAATGTCGCCGGGGCATTGCACAGACCGAATGGCATAACCGTATACTCATAGAGACCATACCTAGTCCTAAATGCGGTCAGCCACTCGTCCCCGGCTCTTATTCTGACAAGGTTATAGGCACCCCTCAGATCTAGTTTAGTGAACACTGTGGTGCCACGTAACCTCTCAATCAGTTCTGGGATGAGAGGTAGTGGGTATCTGTTTTTTTATTGTTATTTTGTTCAGCTCGCGATAATCTATTATCGGGCGTAAAGACCCATCCTTGTTCTTTACAAAAAACATAGCTGCTGCTGCAGGTGAGGTGGAGGGACGGATGAACCCTTTTTTTAAATTCTCAGTAATATAAGTTTTAAGGTGTTGTAACTCAGGTCTTGAGAGGGGATAAATATGACCATGAGGTATGGTTGCACCAGGCAGCAGATCTATGGGGCAATCATAGGCCCTATGGGGAGGCAATACCTCTGCCTCTTTTTTATCGAAAACGTTTGAAAAATCAGAATATTCAACTGGTATGACAGGAGTGGATGTGATCAAAATATGTTTCCTAGGGAAGCAAGTGTTAGAACAGTAAGAGGAGGGGAAGGAGAGAGAAAGAGTGGACCAATGCAGAGTGGGTTGGTGTAAACGAAGCCAAGAGATTCCCAGTACAATAGGGTAAATAGGAGAGGATATGATATCGAAAGTAATTGTTTCAGTGTGACCAGAGGGAGTTGTGACTAACAGAGGGACAGTTTGATGTGACACCGGACCAGAAGCTAAATGTGACCCGTCAATGACTTTGAGAGGCAGTGGAATGCTTTTTAACTGAAAAGGAATTTTATTAGAATGAACCAAACGAACATCAATGAAATTGGTACAAGCGCCTGTATCAACGATGGCGTTACTGCTGATCCTGTGCTGATCCCACTGTAATTGTAAAGGTAAGGTAAAGTAAGTTGATGTAGCTGACTTTGTGTGAAGACAGTTACTATTTGATTTTGTCTTACCTCGCTTTTGCTTCAGAAGCAGGGGACAATCCTTAACCACATGCTGCGTACCAGCACAATACATACACAGATTGAGATTACGGCGTCTGGTCTTTTCTTGCATAGTGAGAGGTCCTCTCAGAAAGCTAATGTCCATAGGCTGGTCAGGGGGAGCAGTAGCAGTAGGCGGAGTCGGGAGCAAGCGGGGTGTGGGGTGGCTAGAACTACCTTTTTCCTGCCTTCGCTCTCGGAGCCTGCGATCTATAGTAGTTGTTAAAGTATAGAAATCCTCTAGGCGATCTGGTATGCCAGTTCTGGAGAGTTCGTCCTTTACTTCCTCTGACAACCCCATTCGATACTGATTCTTGAGAGAGACCTCATTCCAGAGCGAATCTCTGGCCCAAATCTTGAAACGAGTAATATACTCCTCCACTGGAGCTTTTAACTGTTTGAGTCCTCTGAGTTTAGTCTCAGCAGTAATCTGACGATAAGGATCATCATAAAGGTTGGATAAAGCCTTTAAGAAAGCATCAAAAGAATTCAGAATTGGGTCCTGGGACTCATAAAATGAGTCAGCCCAGGCCCGAGGTTCCCCTCGCAGGTATGAGAGAACAGTTAATACTTTGGATCTGTCTGTAGGATAAGTTCTCGGTTTTAAATCGAATAACAACAGGCAGGCGTTTCTGAACTGGCGAAAAGTGGATCTATCACCAGTAAATTTCTCAGGGTAAGAAACCTGGGGCTCAGCCTGGTGGTCATTTCCAGCATTCCTATTGGCCAACACTTCTTTAAGACAGGCTTTGAGACTTTGGTTTTCCACCTGTATATCTCTAAATGCCTGAGTTAAGTTGTCCAGGCGCTGGTTTAAATTATGTAGCTGGGGGGCCACATCTGATGGCTCCATAGTTACAAATTTTTTTTTTTTTTTTTTTTTTTTTTTTTTTTAAGGCTGGTTTATTATGTAAGAAATCACTTGTTTATGTGACAATTCTTTACTTATCTTTAGTACTTTAGAAGTAGAACTGTGGTAATATGTTAATGTAACAAACTGGGAAATATGCTTGCTAGTAAGGAAGCATATAATCCTAATCTGTATTTATATTGCCTCAATAAGCTTCCAATATCAAAGAGTAATGAATACAGGAATGCTTTAGAGGCAGAACAAAGGATATATATTTCTCAAGACAGGAGCAGTAACTAGTTAAGGAAAATACCCTGATTAGTACTCATAGCATGTTTAATATGGCACACTGCAGGTGAGGAGTTAATATTACCATTTAGTAATGGTAGTGCTAGTAGCTTGCTGGCAGATTTATACAGTGTAACACATAGAGGAATGTCAATATTATGGCAAGCTTAAATATGGAAGTAGTGAGAGTAGCAGACTTAGAACACTACAAGTAAAAGCTTATACGGAACCTGATAACCTCATGTGTCGCTATACTTGTTGCAAGCTGAAGGCACTGTGAGTGCTTGAGATCCGGAAGGCTGTGTCAGAGCAGCTGGAAGTCTGTGCACGCTGTGAAGTTGGAACGCTGCCAGGCCTGAGCAGCGTGTGAGGAGTGAATGGCTTGCAGTGACGTCAGAGGAAGCCAGGTAGGAAGACAACAAGCAGCGCTTTTGCCAAGGTGTGCAAGTGAAGTAGTTTAAATGCAGCCGAGTACTTTCTTTCACCAGGATACAAGCTGGAGTTGTGAGTTAATCACTTCAATAAACCAGCAAAGAGTAATTAGACAGTGCAGGCTTTATAGGCAGGAGGAGACAATGTTAAGGTGGTATAGGCTTGATATGGCAAAGTATATATTAAGGTGGAATGTGTAAGATAGGACCATGACAGCTAGCTAGAATCCCTATTGTTTAGTACTTGTCACACATACAATACATAGCATTCAGATATACTCGCTACTATATATAGTGGTGGAGATTAGCTGAAATAAACATTCAGCTTACTGTAAACAGCTTAGGGTTTCTTTTACCTAATACGAAGTAATCAAAAGAGGATGAATCAATACATAATCTTGAAACAGTGCATTACTGAATTGATATTATTTAAACTAATAATACAAATAAATATCAATTTTTGACACTGATTGGTACATCATTTTATATATAGATGAAGAAAATCCCTTCCCCGGAAAAGTATATAGCTTATCTACAACCCTTTTCAGACCACCAATTTTTTGGTTTAATATAAAACTCTGTATGATTTATCAGGTTTAATGTGTCTAAGTAGACTGCTATAGGTAACTGAAACAATTTTACCTAGAGATCAATTCCAGTGAACATATTATTATTGTCTTCATAATATATACTTATAATTATCTGCGCATACTGCCTTGGCCATTTTTTGTAATGCTAACTGACATCCTCCGTAATAAATAAATATATGCCCCTCTCTAAGATGTTGATGACATCAGAGAAACCAAATGCTCTATAATTGTACATGTTAACCAAACAAATGTATAATATAACTTGGTATATGAGCGTTTTGTAAAACAAGAAATGAGAAACATACGCTTTATGTAACTGAATGTTCTTACATCATTATTGATTTGGCAAATCCTTTAAGGCTGAATAGGATATACATTTAGTATATCTTGCAAAAAAAGATTGCGAAAACATTGAGGCCATAGCGGAGTTTACACCTCCGCGACTATTGCAAACTGATTACAAACGTTGCCATGACGACGGATCGCTATAATTAGCCGTATCAAATGCTGGGCTGGCCCTATGCCTTGACGAAGTCACGTTCTGTGACGGAAACGCGTCGGTGGGCGTGGCTTTGGTGTAACAGCGTGGTCGATCCAAACTGGTCTTAATGCACACATACTTTAAGTTAATATTAGCGGTTTGTAAGCTTAATACTGCCTTAGAATCTGCACTATATGTGTGACTATATGTGGGAATGTTGATACATTGTTATCCTTAATAAGCATATACGCTATTACGCTAAATGCAAGGTTACTAAGTAGCTTGTGAATTTGAATCCTAATGACAATTTGTATCTAACAGAGTGAATACAGTAAGCTGATTGTTTATTTCAGCTAATCTCCACCACTATAAATATAGTAGCGAGTATATCTGAATGCTATGTATTGTATGTGTGACAAGTACTAAACGATAGGGATTCTAGCTAGCAATCGGCTGACTCTGTTCAATCAGAGCAGTACGCAGGTAGGAGGACACCTTTGAGCGCATAGCTAGCCCATAGATGTGTATGTCTTGACACAATTTCCTTCTTAGCTGATATATTCCAGCCTATCATGAGGAGGTCAAAAACCCTCACAAAGCTTTAACCCTTCCCACCTCCTCACCCTCTCCAGTTGGTTCTTGGCCTCTGAGGAGAGAGGTTGAAAATTTCTGAGGTGCTCTACTATCAAAGGATAAAATATCATAGGCTACTCCCACAGTGCAACAAGCACCCTAATTTGCTGATAGTAGGGTACTGGAGACTCCCAGTCCTCCAGCTCACTGAACTCCGGCCACTGTCTCTCTTCAGCAGGAAGGCAGTAGGCTTATGTACTTGGTAGCAATATAATAAGGCACTTGGCACTTCAGTGTTTAAGTTTCATAGATAAATCTTAAATCCTTGAACTGGTTTCTGTGCTTTTATATTAAAATTGGGACCTGAGTCATAAAATATGG
Source organism: Bombina bombina (assembly GCF_027579735.1). Lineage (NCBI taxonomy): Eukaryota > Metazoa > Chordata > Amphibia > Anura > Bombinatoridae > Bombina > Bombina bombina. Next base: position 942,312,610 of record NC_069504.1, on the reverse strand, counting down.
CCTACAGAGAAAAAGCAGAAATGATTCAGTCCATAAAGGCAAAGTATTGCAGCATTAGTGCCAGTCAATATCAGGACACCTTGTAAGTTGGTGACTGGCTAAGCAGAATAGACCATATTTTATGACTCAGATCCCAATTTTAATATGAAAGGAACCAGTTCAAAGCCTTATTTTATTGCTACATAAGCCTGCTGCCTTCCTGCTGAAGAGAGCCAGTGACCATAGTTCAGTGAGCTGGAGCATTGGGAGTCTCCAGTAAGCTTCTATCAGCACATTAGGGTACTGCCACACTGTATGGGTATCCTGTGATATTTTATCGTCTGATTTTTATTTATATACTGATATGCACATAAAGCGCCCTCTTTTCTTTACATTCAGGATTTGTGTTACCATTTCGACAATTGATGAAAAGGAGCAGCTGTGATTGTGTGCTTCCTGCAAATAAAGGACAACTTCATTTATCCCATTGTATCCACCCTGCTTGGACCATTATTGTATGGACATTGTGGGACTCTATCCTTTAAGATAAGTTTATTAATTTGGGTCATCTTTTTGGGTCCTGCATAGAGGTTTGAGTATTAGCGCCCCCTAGGGGATCATAGATTCCCAGGTTAAAGTGCTCTACTATGATATCATGTTTTCATATGTTTTGTGGATTAAGAACTGACTTAAGATCCAGTAACTCTAGACAACTTCACTCCAAGAAGATTTAAGAAGACTCTGAGTGAAACAGAGATGAGGATTTACTTTGTTTTGTGCTTTTTGTAACCCTAATGGGTAATCTAACAGCCATAACTGCCCTCAGGCATCACAGCAACCCATCCCTACCCTCCCCTTGAGGGGTTTTAACTATATCCACAGTATCCTCTGCAGTATAGTTACTAGTTACTTGCACATGATCGGCACTCTACTGGATCAGCAACCTGTGAGGGAGAAAGGCCTCAGCATGCTGGTAAGACACAGTGGAGGGGTGCTTCAGTCCAGGTAAGTTACTCAGGCACTACACAGCCCAGGAGCTATCCAATAGTACCCTCCTTATAGGTACTACAAAGCTGGGGGTCACAGCCTTACACCTAAGGAGCTTTAACTATGTGTTAAACATATTAATTTGGGGGAATAAGGCACAGGATAGTTCTTATCTAGCATCCTAAGTACTACTTAGCAGCTCAATTTACAAATTTTGACCTCAAAAACCTTATTTTAAAAAATTTCTACAATTGAGTACTGTCTCTTTAAAGGGACACTCAATCATTAATTAAACTTGCATTATTCAGATAGAGCATGCTATTTTAAACAACTTTCCAATTTACTTCCATTAACAAAATGTGCACAGTCTTTTTATATTTAAACTTTTTGAGTCACCAGCTCCTACTGAGCATGTGCAAGAATAAGTGTGTATGCATTTGTGATAGGCTGATGGCTGTCACATGGTAAGTGTATGCATTTGTGATTGGATGATGGCTGTCACATGGTACAGGGGGAGTGGAAAAAGACATAACTTTTAAAATTGTCAGAAAAAAAAAATCTACTACTCATTTGAAGTTCAGACAAAGAGGCCTATTTATCAAAGGTCTGTCAAACCTGATCCGATAGTGTGGATCAGGTCCGACAGACATCTCTGAATGTGGAGAGTAATATGCTCTCCATATTCAGCATTGCACCAGCTGCTCTTGTGAGCTGCTGGTGCAATGCTGCCCCCTGCAGACTCGCAGCCAATAGGCTGCCAGCAGGGGGGTGTCAATCAACCCGATTGTACTCGATCGGGTTGAATTGTGGCGATCTCTGTCCGCCTCATCAGATCTAAAGACCGCTGCTCCATAACTTGCGTTTCTGGCGAGTCTGAAGACACGCCAGAAACACGGGCCCTCAAGCTCCATTTGGAGCTTGATAAATGGGCCTCTAAGTGCTATTGCATTGTCTTGTTATCTTGCCTTGTGCAGTTATCAGTTAGATCTCTCACAGTGCAGTTGGGCAGGAGGACACAAGTGGCCTTAGGAGAGGTGTTTTTTTCACATTTTAAATTTTTGACAGTTTATTTCAAAGTACTGCACAAGTCTTGGGCCTGTATATTGTTATAGTGATAAGCTCCACTCCTTCTCATTGGCAACCTTTTTCTCTTCTCTGCTTCAGCTGCTGTGAAGTTTAAAGTTTAACCCATTCTATGCCCTGGAGGTAAGAGCTGCTAGGGGTGCTGGGTGTTTAGAAGGTTTTCTGTGCTACTTAAAGAGACATGAAACCCAAACATTTTCTTTCATGATTTAGGTAGAAAATACATTTTTAAACAACTTTCCAATTTATTTCTATTATGAAATTTGCTTCATTCTCTTGGTATCATTTGTTGAAGGAGCAGCAATGCACTACTGGTTTCTAACTGAACACATAGGTAAGCCAATGACAATTGGTATATATATGCAGCCACCAATCAGCAGCTAGATCCTAGGTTCTTTGCTGCTCCTGAGCTTACCTAGATAAACCTTTCAGCAAAGGATAACAAGAGAAAGAAGCAAATTAAATAATAGAAATCAATTGGAAAATGGTTTAAAATTGCATGCTCTTTCTGAATAATGAAAGAAAAAAAATTGGGTTTCATGTCCCTTTAATTTTGATTCTCTAAGCCAGAGCTTTCCAAACTTTTCATGTTGGTGACACACTTTTTAGACCTACATCATTTCGCGACACGGTAATTAATTCAGTTGTACTAGCAAAAAGGAGGTTAAACTAACTTGTTTTAAAACATACGGACACATACATAAATTATATAATAAAAAATGCATTTACAAGTAACAGTATGTATGTGCAAGAATTAAAAAAAAGTTTAATAACACCAATAGCTACTTACTATTTTAATGGGATTTATGAGGTTGATGGGATGAACACAGTTTCTGAATATTTGGTGGAATATTAAAGACACTCGCATTGCATCATCAAGCATTTTTAAGCTTCCACTTCCTATCCATATATCAAGAGCAGGAGCAGCCATGCACTACTAGGAGCTAGCTGAAAAAAAAACCCCTCTGACTTCAGCTCAGCATTTAAGCTGCCGCCCTCAGAGCTCCGTGAGCCCTACTGACTACTGCCCACGCTGCAAACACACTGCTGTCCCACTCACTGACTACACATGCAGTCACGAGCCAATTGAGGAGATTACACGTGCAGTCAGGAGCCAATGTGCCGCCAAATCCGCCAATGGGAATAGTTTCAGTTCCCACTGAGCTGCGCCAATTGGTTAAGATGATCTGTAACCCACTAGGTATCAATCATGTGTCAACCATGTGATATGCATAGCAGGCAGGAACCCAAAAAAATTTTTAAAAAATAAATAAATTTAAAAAAAATTTGTGCTGAAGCAGGGACACACTTACACACTGCTGCCGACACACTAGTGTGTCCCGACACACAGTTTGGAAAGCACTGCTCTAAGCTCTTTTATGTTCTGAGGTGTGCTGTGGGCTGGTGTGAATAATTGTAATCACAGTTTTTGCACAGCAATTTGCTTTTAAATTGTGTAACCCCCATCTGTCCATAGTTTTGTGTTGAGCACCACATTTAACCCACTAAGGGGCACTTTGACTTATGCAGGGCTGTCAATCTTGTATTACAGCAAATTGGTCTATTTTCATGCAGCAAGATGATAAAGCTGATTAGTTTCTATAAGTTTATATATTCTAAAAGTCTTATCTGCTGCAAATTAACAATTTGCATATTCATTCCTCATATAGAAATTTGTTTAATATATCTCAGCTGCTTAAATTTGCATACAAAATGTATACATATAATATTACATGTATGTCCTTGCTGCTAGAGTATGATCAATTATGGCAGAGAGTTTCTGTAGTGTTCTACGGAATACAGATTTAAAATGGCGTAATCTCACCGTACATTAATAATATACGGCTAGATTACGAGTTTTGCGTTATGAGTTTTACAAAAACCCGGCGTTAGCGCGCAATATTGCAGTGTAAAGCAAAATTGAGCTCCATACCGCACTCCAATACCAGCGCTGCGGTGAGCTGCGTTGAGCTGGTTTTACATGCTCGTGCACAATTTCCCCATAGACATCAATGGGTAGAGCCGGTTGAGAAAAAGCCTAACACCTGCAATAAAGCAGCGTGAAGCTCCGTAACGCAGCCCTATTGATTCCTATGGGGAAAGAAAAGTTATGTTTACACCTAACACCCTAACATAAACCCCCAGTCTAGACACCCCTAATCTGCCGCCCTCGACATCGCTGACACCTACATTACACTTATTCAAAAGAAAAGTTCGGATCTCAGCTCCAAGTAGGTTAAAACAAAAAGTCTTTATTTGTACATGTTAAAACAGCATAATAGCAGAGGCTTCAACTGGGAAAGAGCGTAAAAAGCGGATCTACACACTAACCCCCAATCTGCCGCCCTGACATCGCCGCCACCTACATTACACTTATTAACCCCTAATCTACTGCTCCCAATGTCGCCGCCACCTACCTACACTTATTAACCCCTAATCTACTGCACTCAATGTCGCCGCCACCTACCTACACTTATTAATCCCTAATCTGCCATCCCCAACATTGCCGCCACCTACATTACACTTATTAACCCCTAATCTACTGCCCCCAATGTCGCCGCCATTTACCTACACTTATTAACCCCTAATCTGCCACCCCCAACGTCGCCGCCACTATACTAAAGGTATTAACCCCTAAACCTAACCCTAACACCCACTAACTTTAATGTAATTAAAATAAATCTAAATAAAATCTACTATTATTAACTAAATAATTCCTATTTAAAACTAAATACTTACCTATAAAATAAACCCTAAGCTAGCTACAAAATAACTTATAGTTACATTCTATCTATCTTAAGTTTTATTTTTATTTCACAGGCAAGTTTGTATTAATTTTAACTAGGTAGACTAGTTAGTAAATAGTTATTAACTATTTACTAACTACCTAGTTAAAATAAATACAAATTTACCTTTAAAATAAAACCTAACCTGTCTTACACTAACACCTAACCTTACACTACAATTAAATAAATGTACATTAATTAAATAAAATTAACTAAATTACAAAAAAAAACACAAAATTACACAAAATAAAAAAGAAATTATCAAATATTTAAACTAATTACACCTAATCTAATAGCCCTATGAAAATAAAAAAAGCCCCCCAAAATAAAAAACCCTAGCCTACAATAAACTACCAATGACCCTTAAAAGGACCTTTTGCGGGGGATTGCCCCAAAGAAATCAGCTCTTTTACCTGTAAAAAAAAATACAATCAACCCCCCAACAGTAAAACCCACCACCCACACAACCAAACCCCCCAAATTAAATCCTAACTAAAAAAACCTAAGCTCCCCTTTGCCCTGAAAAGGGCATTTGGATGGGCATTGCCCTTAACAGGGCATTTAGTTCTTTTTCCAGCCCCAACCCCTAATCTAAAAATAAAACCCACCCAATAAACCCTTAAAAAAACCTAACACTAACCCCCGAAGATCCACATACAGTTTTTGAAGACCCGACATCCATCCTCATCGAAGCGGCAGAAGTCTTCATCGAAGCCGGCAGAAGTCTTCATCCAAAAGGCCCGAAGTCTTCATCCAAGCCGTCAGAAGTCTTCATCCAGACGTCATCTTCTATCTTCACCCATCCGGCATGGAGTGGCTCCATCTTCAAGACATCCGGCGCAGAGCATCCTCTTCAATCAACATCTTCTTGAACAATGAATTCTCCTTTAAATGATGTCATCCAAGATTGCTGTTCCAAAAAGCCAATAGAATGCGAGCTCAATCCTATTGGCTGATCCAATAAGCCAATAGGATTTTTTCACCTTTAATTCTGATTGGCTGATAGAATTCTATCAGCCAATCGGAATTCAAGGGACGCCATCTTGGAAGGGATGATTTTTGAAAATGTAGCAGTATTTGGTAAGCACTTGTATATGTGGGTTGAATGTGAGTTCTGAGTCAAGTGTAACCCCAAGACAGCAGACCTGGGGTGAGGTGTTGAGAATAGAGTCTCCAACCAACAGAGAAATGTCAGGTCTTCGATGTTTCGATGATTGGCGAATAAGAAGTAGCTCAGTTTTGGACAGATTGAGTTAGAGGTAGTGTGAAGACTTTCAAGAGGAAATTACAGAGAGGCAGTTGGAAACTGGTTAAGGAAAGAGGAAGAGATATCAGGAGAGGAAAGATAGATTTGGGTATCATCAGCATATAAGTGCTACTGGAATCCAAAGGAGGCTATAAGTTTTCGAAGGGAGGATGTATAGAGAGAGAAAATCAAGGGACCCAAGATAGAGCCTTGCGGTACTCCAACTGAGAGAGGCATAGGATCACAAGATATGTTGTCAAAGGAAACTGAAGACAAACATTTTGAGAGATATGAGGCAAACCAGGAGAGTGCTGTGTCTTGGATGCCAAATGAATGTAGTATATTTAGGAGGAGAGGATGGTCAACTGTGTCAAAGGCAGCGGACAGGTCAAGAAGAATAAGTAAGGAGTAGTGGCCTTTTGCTTTAGCTGATAAAAGCTAATTTGTTAGGGTGTTTAGGGTGGAAACCAGATTGTAGTGGATCAAGTATGGAACTTTTTTAGGATTTGTATGATTGACGCATGCTTGAAGGTATCAGGAAATGTGCCAGTGGTGAGAGATTGGTTAAAGAGATGAGTTAGGGTAGGGGTTAGTGAAGCAGAGATAGAGTGAAAAAGTTGTAAAGGAATAGGGTCAAGTGGGCAGGGTGTGAGATGAGCCAAAGATAAGAGTACATAGACTTCTTCCTCTGTTACAGGAGGGAAGTAGCATAGAGTTTTGTTAATAGAAGGGGTGGGTAGGATTGCTGGGTTTAAGGGGTGTGAGGTGCAGGTATCTTTTCTAATGGTGTCAATTTTATTTTTGAAGTGATCAGCAATAATCTGAGCAGTGAGGTTGGTAGTGGACGGGGGTGCATGCAGACGTAGAAGGGAGTTAAAGGTTGAGAACAGCTTTCTGGGTTGGATGCGTGAGATGATACAAGGAAGGAGAAATAGACTTGTTTGGCCAGGCTGAGCGCAGAGTTGTAGGACTTAAGGATGAATTTATAATTCCGGAAATCCTCCACTGCCATTCAGCAGCCTGTGAACATCGCTGAAGATATTTGGTCTGTTTGGTGTGCCACGGTTGATGTTGAGTGATTGATGTACGTCGAAGAGTGGAGGGTGCAGCTTTGTCAAGTGTTAATTTTAGTGCCGAATTATACTGTAAAGTCATGAGGTTTGAGCAAGAGAGGGATGAAATGTTGGAGAGCAACAAAGACTGTGAGATCCAAGTCATTTAAATTCCTGCAAGGTAGCAGTTTTTTGGGGGCTTGCAAAGATGTAGTAGCTAGAGTAAGAGAGAAAGTTAGTAGATGGTGGTCAGAGAGAGGAAAGGGGAAGTTAAGGAAGTTGGAAACTGCACAGAGATTAGTGAAGAATAGGTTTAAAGAGTTGCCTTCACAGTGGGTTGGAGATGTTGTCCACTGGGACAGGCCAAAAGAGGTGGTAAGGCATAGAAGTTTAGAGGCAGCAGGCATGTTAGGATTATCAACGGGTATGTTGAAGTCCCCTAAGATGAGAGAAGGGACATTACAAGAGAGAAAATGTGGAAGCCAGGCTTCAAAGGGGTCCAGAAATTGTGATGCTGGGCCAGGGGGCCGAAAGAAAACTGCAACACGAAGAGCTACAGGGGAGAAGAGGTGGATAGCATGAACTTCAAAAGATGAGAAGGAAAGAGAGGGGGGTGAAGGAATGCAGTGAATGGTACTGTGTGGAGACAGAAGAATTCCTACTCCCCCTCCTTATTTGTCTCCTGGTCTGGGATTGTGACTGAAGTGCAGGCTGCCATAGGACAGAGAGGTTACAGCAGTTGTGTTAGAGGAGGACAGCCAAGTTTCAGTGAGGGCTAAAAGGTTAAGTGAACGTGAAATAAATAGGTTGTGAATAGATGTAAAATAAATACTAAAAAACAAACAAAAAAAACCTAAACATCCTATCCTATAAAAACAAGGTACAGGTATACCCCGCTCATACAGCGGGTTAGGGACCGGAGCCCCGCTGTAAAGTGAAAACCGCCTTAAAGTGAAACAAGGCAGTTTTAGCTTTCTTTTCACTTGCCAGTGTGTTTAAAGACTTGAAAATATGTTTTAACTAACATATATTAGGGGTGCAATAGTGCTACTCCTATACTCAAGCCTCCGGAAAAGGTAGAGAGACCTGCTAGCAGACCTCCATCAACCTCCCAAGGCTCGGACCCGTTCACCGAGGTGCCTAAACAGCTGGAACTGGGCACTGTAGTAGCGTTGCATTTTAATGGAGCAAGCACATGGGAGGACATACTAGCTAATACGTTACCGGCTCCCCACGATCTTTCAGCTTGGCCCCAAGTCGGTGCCGCACCATCCAGGATCATCCTTCACGCAGACTCTTTTTTGGCAGGCGCTCAGGTAGGGACACTCGATCCCCAGATATATCGCAACGCCATTACTACAGCACGGAAGGCTGTCGGCCAGACTCTTACAGCTCAGAAAATGCAGAAAATGCAGGAGGGTTCTCGGCATTATCGCCAAGCCTGTGAGAGTCGGAGATTCCTTGAGCAGAGGTGGCTCTACAGTTGGCGCCTTCACCCAGCTCTCAGCAACTATTTTTACAGCTACGTATCTAGAGTCATGAGAGCTGGGATCGGGTAATGTAATATCTATTTAGGTTATGCCTGCACACATGGATGCCAGGATGATATTTACTTATGTCCATGAGAAGGCATGCACTGACGATGACTATTGAATATTAAATCTGATACGAGACTATATAAGTATGCCATTTTGTGATGGATCTACAGCTTCACTGAGATTCCTGGACAGTGCCTGTTCAAAGCTGGGCTAGGGCTACTTACATTGTAGAAATGTATTGCTGTGGCATTTGCAAACCCCCCTGAGCTACAAACTCTCATTACCCAAGTTCTTTTATTGATTTCCCTTCTCAGTTGGATTACCTATACCACAGTTAACTCTCTGTGATGGTTTACAATGTTTACTGTTTCATATGTTTACCCTTTGTCAGGATAGGTTAAGTCCAGAGTTAGACCCAAATGCTAGAATGAAGTTAGAATAACACTCTAGCACTGTGAGTATATTCCAGGACCTGACCCTGCGACAGCTGCAATAATATACTCACTGTAATAAACTGGAAGTTGGTACAGCAGGGTCAGGAGAAGAAACTTCGTGAAGTTAAGGGTTAACCAAAAGAGTAATCCATCAAGCAATAACCGGCAACTTGAAATCAGGCAGGAAGGGGTTAACCAGAAGGATTTGTCAAACAAGCAAAGTCCAGCAACGTTTTATCAGGCAGATTGAGGTTAAACAGTAGAATTGTCTAGCAAGCAAAGTTCCAGCAACGTGTAATCCGGCAGTTTGGGGTTAACCAGTAGAATAGTCAAACAAGCAAAGTCCAGCAACGTGTTATCAGGCAGTTTGGGGTTAAACAGTAGAATGGTCTAGCAAGCAAAGTTCCAGCAGCGTGTAATCAGGCAGTTTGGGGTTAAACAGTAGAATGGTCTAGCAAGCAAAGTTCCAGCAGCGTGTAATCAGGCAGTTTGGGGTTAAACAGAATGGTCTAGCAAGCAAAGTTCCAGCAGCGTGTAATCAGGCAGTTTGGGGTTAAACAGTAGAATGGTCTAACAAGCAAAGTTCCAGCAGCATGTAATCAGGCAGTAAGGGTTAAGCAGGGTAGGAGTCAAACAAGCCAGCAATTCTAATCAAACAAGAGATTCAGAAAGTACTCACAAGCCAGGAATTAGAACAAACAGGCACAGAGGAGAGGAGACGCCGGAATAAGAAGGCCTTCTGACGTCAGCAGAAGGGGCCGACGAGAACAGGGTTGCTAAGCAACCAAGGAAGCGCTACCGCGCTGACACAGGAAAGATGGAAGCGATCAGCAGCTGAGCGATCACGACACCCTTAGTGTATTATATTTCTTATATATATTGCATCGTCACATAGGTCTCACTTAGGTAAGGGATTCACTCTCCATCTATTACACCCGCAATCAGGTTGCAATACAGAAGCCTAAAATGCTTATTTTAGAATACCTACCCTTATAACTGCAGTTATAGCTTCTCCCTTAATAACACCTTTTTGCATGGATAACCTGTACCTTCATGTAGGGCTAACATGGGTTGTTACAAATTTAGAGCTGTTGGAATAATTACTGTTCATCTCAAGATATGGAAATGGTGAGACGTATTATATATACTTTGTCTCAATCACTGTGCATATGCTCATGCTCTGATACTGCATTATTTACATGATGACTTTTACCACTTTATATAGACCCAGATACCAGAGATACACTCCTCATACATACAACTCTTAACACAGCATTCTATAATTGTGTCTGACAGTGCTTACTACTGATTGGTGTGATGGTAATATCGCTCATAGAAAATAGATATATCTGATAGGTAGTGGTCAGTTGCCATTATATGGTCTTTTCTCTGGGTATCAGAGAGGTGACTTGTATGGGGGCTCTATTATGTGTCACCTGAAAATCCATACTAAGTTACTGCCTCACCAAAGAAAGCTATTCTTTCTCTATGAGGAACTACATAAATGTGACACTACTACCTCTTTGTCCCCCTCAGATTCGCCCTCCCCCCTGCCCTGTCTTAATTTCTGACTTACCCTTAGCTCAGGGTGTTGGGCTCTTGACTCCTCTTAGGATTAAATAGGCGCTCCCTCCTTAGCTTCAAGGATCTTAGCCCCAATATATACCCAGTAAAGTGATAAGTATACATTATTTATGTTCTAGACCCACTTTGGTACTCCAGCTGATTCTGTCCTAGTTTTCATAACTAACACTTATAATACACATATAACTCAGCAGCAGGGGCCCTTGGGCATTATTGTTTAAGTCAGGCTGTTTGGTACTGGGTGGGCTTGGGGGTCCATTACCCTGGTCACTAAATATTGTTTGGAATTGCAAACGCATTATTCAAAGGGTGTTAATTTCGTCATCTTTAGAGCTCTTTAAGTACAACATCTCTAACTGATACACCGTATCTTATTAACCACCATTTCCTGAATTAGCTAAGTCCCTCCCCACTAGTCTTAGACATGGTAGAGTGTTTCCTCACAGTTCACCTATACAACCATATAACAAGCCCTTACTCGCTCCCTTAATTCCATCTTCCTAGTATCCTATAAGGCTCCGCCCCCCCCCCCCCGCTACCCTCCCCACTTCAACTACAGTGGCTCTTGCCCACTGAACTTCCTTCCCCCCTCCCTCGCTAATTTGGTCCAAAAGAGCCAACCAAATCTAATCCACCCTTGCCCTAACTTTACTAGGCTACATAATTCTATGACTGTTCTTTTTGACAAGGTGGAGGTCATATGCTCTAAATAAACAATATAAAAATGAGGTTTCATCATACATCCATGACATTCTTGCTGAGCTAGTTATGCAATCTCACTGATATTTGCTGAATGCTTTGTGTAAATTCCTTTCACAACTATGATGGTAATGTGAACGATAGATATAATGGCATATTTCTTAATTAATGTATTCCTCTACTTTGTGTGATGCTCAGAATCCATACCCAGAGTCATTATTTTTCTATTCCTTATCTATATATGTGGGTATATGTTGTATATCTCATTGTTATGTTTTCACTGTCATTGGATGACTATTATATGTAACCTTTCTTATAACCTCAATAAAAAATGTATTTAAAAAAAAAATGGTGCCAGTCACTTTTCTCGTAATCTCAAGATGATTACAGCACTGTTTCAAAATCCTTGGAGGTTGAACTTTAGCTCCACGAAGGGCAGTAAAGTGAGGCGTTGTAAAGTAAGGTATACCTGTACCCCTAAAAACAAAAAAAACCTGTACTAAAAAAAAAAAAAAAAGGTACCCACCTATTAAAAGCATTTACTAAAAAAATACCCCCAAAAAAACTAAAATCATTTAGCTTGTGCTTTAAAATGTAATGTGTTATGGAATGCTGCTTAAAAAATGCTGTCAGTTGGTAAATTAGAATGATAAATTCAGCACATCCATAATCCCAATTTTCTTTACTTAACCCCTTAAGGACAAGGCCATTTTTCAATTTCTTTCCCTTAAAGGGACACTGTACCCAAAAATTTTATTTCGTGATTCAGATTGAGCATGACATTTTAAGCAAATTTCTAATTTACTCCTATTATCAAATTTTCTTCATTCTCTTGGTATCTTTATTTGAAATGCAAGAATGTAAGTTTAGATGCCGGACCATTTTTGGTGAACAACCTGGGTTGTCCTTGCTGATTGGTGGATAAATTCATCCACCAATAAAAAAGTGCTGTCCAGAGTACTGAAACCAAAAAAAATCTTCGATGCCTTCTTTTTCAAATAATGATAGCAAGAGAACAAAGAAAAATTGATAATAGGAGTAAATTAGAAAGTTGCTTAAAATTGCATGCTCTTTCTGAATTACAAAAGAAAAAATTTGGGTTCAGTGTCCCGTCATTAGCACTCAACTACTTTTTTCCAATCTGGGGGCCCCCACCAGCTCCTACCCCGGCGATCGGGCTTGCATAGTGACAGGCACTCGCAATGACGTGATGACGTCACTGCACAACTTTATTTAAAATTGCCCATACTAAGTATAGGGAAAGAGGGCATGCTGCTTAGAAACCTGTATCTCAGGGATCTAATAAGCTACAGACCCCAAAGACCTACCATTGGAAAGGCAATCGCCTAACCTTTCCAATGGTATAAGTCTTGGGGATCGGGGGGGGGGGGGGGAATAAAAAAGTTTAAAAAAAAGTTTTTTTAAAATAGTAAAAAACAGAAAAATATAGAATTTAGCTTAGCACTCAAAGGGTTAAGGACCAGGGCTATTTTTACATTTCTGTGGTGTTTAGCTGTAATTTTCCTCTTACTCATTTACTGTAGCCACACATATTATATACCGTTTTTCTCGCCATTAAATGGACTTTCTAAAGATACTATTATTTTCATCATATCTTATAATCTACTATAAAAAAAATTATAAAATATTAGGAAAAAATTGAAAAAAAATTACTTTTTCTAACTTTGACCCCCAAAATCTGTTACACATCTATAACCACTAAAAAACACCCATGCTAAATAGTTTCTAAATTTTGTCCTGAGTTTAGAAATACCCAATGTTTACATGTTCTTTGCTTTTTTTGCAAGTTATAGGGCCATAAATATAAGTAGCACTTTGCTATTTCCAAACCACTTTTTTTTTTTCAAAATCAGCACTATTTACATTGGGACACTGATATCTTTTAGGAATCCCTGAATATCCCTTGACATGTATATATATTTTTTTAGAAGTCATCCCAAAGTATTGATCTAGGCCAATTTTGGTATATTTCATGCCACCATTTCACCGCCAAATGCGATCAAATTAAAAATATTGTTCACTTTTTCACAAATTATTTCACAAACTTTAGGTTTCTCACTGACATTATTTACAAACGATTTGTGCAATTATGGCACAAATGGTTTTAAATGTTTCTCTGGGATCCCCTTTGTTCAGAGATAGCAGACATATATGGCTTTGGCGTTGATCTTTGGTAATTAGAAGGCCGCTAAATGCCACTGCGCACCACACGTGTATTATGCCCAGCAGTGAAGGGGTTAATTAGGGAGCATGTAGGGAGCTTCTAGGGTTAATTTTAGCTTTAGGGTAGTGTAGTAGACAACCCAAAGTATTGATCTAGGCCCATTTTGATATATTTCATGCCACCATTTCACCGCCAAATGCGATCAAATAAAAATTATTGTTCACTTTTTCACTAACTTTGGGTTTCTCACTGAAATTATTTACAAACAGCTTGTGCAATTATGGCACACATGGTTGTAAATGCTTTTCTGGGATCCCCTTTGTTCAGAAATAGCAGACATATATGGCTTTGGCATTACTTTTTGGTAATTAAAAGGCCGCTAAATGCCGCTGCGCACCACACTTGTATTATGCCCAGCAGTGACATGGTTAATTAGGTAGCTTGTAGGGAGCTTGCAGGGTTAATTTTAGCTTTAATGTAGAGATCAGCCTCCCACCTGACACATCCCACCCCCTGATCCCTCCGAAACAGTTCTCTTCCCTCCCCCATCCCCACAATTGTCATTGCCATCTTAAGTACTGGCAGAAAGTCTGCCAGTACTAAATTAAAAGGTTTTTTTATTTAATTTTTTTTTAAAATCCTATTATGTTGTGTAGGATCCCCCCTTAGCCCCCAAACTCCCTGATCCCCACCAAAGAGCTCTCTAACCCTCCCCCCACTAACTATTCCCCACCATTTTGGGTACTGGCAGCTATCTGCCAGTACCCACTTTGCAATAAAATTTAATTTTTTTATAAAAAACACTCACTTTTTCTGTAGTGTAGCTGCTCCCTTCCATACCCTCCCCCCTCCCCCTCCCAGATCACTTTTTGAAAGTAACCCCCCTCCTCCTCTGCCACCCACCACCCTCTCTCCCACTGCCCAGAACTTTGAAATTTTAAATGGTCCTCTGCTAGATTGCGGGTGCGCGCGTACGCGCGTGCACCCGCCTCTCACCTCCCGCACGTGCTCCTGCTCGCACCCGACATATATGCTGGCCAGAAGGAAGTTCCCTAGCGATGGGCCACCCACCCGCCTCCCTGAAATGGCTCCCACCCACCAACGATCGGCACCATCGCTGGCCGATGCAGAGAGGGCCACGGAGTGGCCCTCTCTGCATCGGTGTGCCAAAAAAGGTATTGCAGTGATGCCTCAATATCGAGGCATCACTGCAATACCTTGAAAGTGGCTGGAAGCGATCATGATCGCTTCCAGCCGCTTGAAACCCTTAACGACGTACAGGGTACGTCGCCGGTCTTTAAAGATCAGTTTGTGTGTGACGTACCCTGTACGACATGCGTCGTTAAGGGGTTAAGAAATTATTTTAGGTTTAAAAAAATTAAAATATTTATTTTTATTTATATTTATAAATAGTAGCAGAGGTGAGTAAATTTGACCTAGGGGTTTTTAATAAAATGCAAGGGCGAGATTACATATACGGCACAGGCTTCATCGTAAGCTACTGAAATCCTATTGGCTGTTCAAATCAGCCAATAAGATTTCAGTAGCTCTCATCCTATTGGCTGGTTTGAATTTGAAGAATCAAATCAGCCAATAGAAATTCAAGGGACGCCATTTTTAATTGCGTACCTTGAACTTACTATTCAGTGTACGGCGGCGATCCTACGAAAAGGATCATCCACACTCCATGGCTCTGCGGTCGCCGGTCTTCAGTTCCATGGTCCTGGATGAAGATAGAAGAGGTCGCCGCTTGGAAGAAGACTTCACCGCCGGACTTCAGGAACCGGTCGCCGCTTGGAAGAAGACTTCACCGCCGGACTTTAGGAACCGTGACTACCTATCTGGGGGTTAGAGTTAGGCTTTTTTTTTTTTTTTTTTAGATTAGGGTTATGGGCCCATTTTAAGGGCAGTAAAAGAGCTGAATGCCATTTTAAGGGCAATGCCCATACAAATGCCCCTTTAGGGGCAATGGGTAGTTGAGTTTTTTTTTAGTGTTAGGTTTTTTTATTTTGGGGGGTTTGGTGGGTGGGGGTTTTTACTGTTAAAGGGGGACTTAGTATTTTTTTTAAGGAAAAGAGCTGTTTAATTTAGGGCAATGCCCTACAAAAGGCCCTTTTAAGGGCTATTAGTAGTTTATTATTAGATTAGGGGGTGATTTTATTTTGGGGGGGCTTTTTATTTTTATAGGGATTAGGTATATTTTTTTTATTTTTGATAATTTAGTTTTTTATTTTCTGTAATGTTAGACTTTTTTTTATTTTCTGTAATTTTAGCTTTATTAAAACAGTTTTTTATTTTTAAAGTAATGTTAGGATTTTTATTTTAATTGTAATTTATTTTTATTTTCATTTATGTAATGGGGTTAATTTAGGGGGTGTTAGGTTAGGGGGCTTAGTGATTAGTTATTTGCGTTGTGGGCTTTGGCGGTTTAGGGGTTAATAGATTTATTATCATTATTGCGTTGTGTGGGTTTGGAGGATTAGCGGTTAATAGTTTAATAAGTTTATTGCGTTGTGGGTAAATGGCGGATTAGGGCTTAAATGTTTTAATAGGTAGTTTGCAATTTTGGGGTTGGCGAATTTAGGGGGTAAAACTTTTATTAAGTAGTTTGCATTGTGGGTGAATTGCGGATTAGGGGTTAATAGTTTAGTTAGGCATATTGCGTTGTGGGGGGTTGTAGGTTTAGGGGTTAATACTTTTATTATTAGTTCCAATGTGGGTTAATAGTGGATTAGGGGTTAATATACTTTATTAGTTATTGCGGTGGCGGTGGGGGATTGCGGTTGACAGGTATAGATATTTCGAATTCATTAGTTACTATTTTCAGGGATTTACGGTGCTCACATACTCAGCGCAAGGCTTGTTGCGCCTGCTTATGTGTGGCAAAGTGAAAATAGAGTAAAATTTCTCCATTTTTGCCGCGCAAGTCCTTGCACTGATTATGTGATACCTATTTGCGACGCGGTTCTATGTTAGCTTATGGGAGTAAAAATAGAAGCCGACAGGTGAAATATACGCTCCGCATTTATATGCAGTGCGGTATATGTAATACCAAAATCACGTAAAAACCGGCGGCGACGGCGGCTTTTGCGGGCGACGCCGCATATGTAATGAAGCCCTAAGTGTGATAAGTTAATCAGGTGTTTTTCAAAGTCATCTGTTCATAAAGGAAAATAAGATGTATCAGGGCTAGATACAATGATTTTGGTGCATATTTCAAGAAGAGTGTTAAGAAATCATCTTTCCAACCCCTTTAACAATTGGCCGATGTCCAAAACTCATCACAGATTCAGCTCTTTCACTCCTGATACTGAGGAAGACGTTTCTGACCTTATTTCTTTCTCTCGCCTCACTATCTGTACCCTAATTCCCATCCCCTCATAACTGCTGCATTCCCTCTCTTCTACTCTTATTCCAATCTACATACATATTTTCAATTTTCTCCCTTCATCCCTGAAACATACACTAATCACACCTATGGTCAAAAAATCTTGTCTCAATCCATAATCCCCATTCAACTACTGCCCTATTCCCCTACTCCCCCTTACCTCAAAACTTCTGTAAAGGCTTGTATATGTACGTTTATCACATTTCCTTGCATTAAACGTCTTCCTTGATCAACTGCAATCTGGTTTTGCACCGAACATTCCACAGAAAATAGCAAGATTGCGCTATTTTTGCATGCCCCACGAGTGGGGCACTGCAGAAATAGAGTTGCAGAGTTACTGATGCCGAGAGGGCCCCTCTGTGGCCCTCTATGTATCAGACAGCAGTGGTTCCAATCATTGGTAGGTGGGTGGGAGGGTAAGGAGGGAGGCGGGTGGGCGGCCCATAGCTGGAGGGGTCGGAAGGAGGGCGGGAGCGGGTTGGACCGCTACGCCACCCTACAGGCAATGAACAAAAAAAAAAGAGCCGGCAATAAGGGGGAAAGAGGGAGGAGGGGCAATAAGGGTGATCCTATGCAGGATTGATTGAGGAAAAGGGATCTGGAAGGGTGGAGGGTAATGAGGGGAGGCAGCAGCAGAAATGAAAAAAATAATTTTTGTGTTTGTTTTTAAAAAAGATTAAAACTATAGCAAAGTGGGTACTAGCAGACAGCTGACAGTACCTAAGATGGCGGCTAATAGGTATAGGCGGGAGGGTTTGAGAGCTGTTTGGGGGGATCAGGGAGGTTGGGAGTTAAGGGTAGATACTACCCTGCAGAAAATATATATATTTTTTTTTTAAACTTTTATTTTTATACTTGCAGACTTTCTGCCAGTACTTAAGATGGGAGTGACCTTTGGTGGGTGGGGGAGGGAAAAGAGCTGTTTGAGAGGGGTCAGGGAGGGATGAGGGGGTGGGATGTGTCAGGTGGGAGGCTGATCTCTACACTAAAGCTAAAATTAACCCTAAAAGCTACATAATTAACCCCTTCACTGCTAGGCATAATAGAAGTGTGGTGCACAGCTGCATTTAGCGGCCTTCTAATTACAGAAAAAAAGTAATGCCAACACCATATTTTTCTGCTATTTCTGAACAAAGGTGATCCCAGAAAAGCATTTAAAACCATGTGTGCCATGATTGCACAAGCTGTTTGTAAATAATTTCAGTGAGAAACCTAAAATTGTGAAAAAGTTAACATTTTTTTTTATTTGATCACATTTGGCGGGGAAGTGGTGGCATGCAATATACCAAAATAGGCCTCGATCAATATTTTGGGTTATCTACTAAAAAAGATATATAGTTTTGATAGGTAAATATAAAAAAGTCTCTATTTCTGTTTAAATGTAGTGATGGCAAAAATGCTAAAAATGCGCTGGTCTTTTAGGGAACTTTTTGTCTGAAATGCCCAGTCCTTAAGGGGTTAATGACCTAATTACAGTAAAATCAAAAGGACACTTCCCCTATGTTAATCCTTCCAATTTGTCTGCAGCCTTTGACAATGTTGAGCACCCTCTCTTTCTCTTAAACCCTACAATCCTTTGGCATCTGTGACATAGCCCATGGTTCTACTCCCACCTGTCTAACTGGAACTTTAGTGTAGCCTACTCTGGTGCAACTTCTGACCATTTACTACTTTCTGTTGGGGTACCACAAGGTTCTGTCCATGGTTACCTTTCTCTTCTCAATTTATACAGCATTATTAGGTTCCTTAATAAAGTCCCACGTTTCAATATCATTTGTACTCTGATGATTCCCAAATCTACCTTGCTGCACCAGACCTATCCCCTTCCTTTCTAACTTATGTCACTAACTGTCTTTCTAATATTTCATCCTGGGAGTCCTCTCACTACCTTAAAGGGCCATAATACCCAAATGTTTAAACACTTGAAAGTGATGCAGTATAGCTGTAAAAAGCTGACTAGAAAATATCACCTGAACATCTCTATGTAAAAAAGAAAGATATTTTACCTCAAAAGTTCATCAGTAGCCACCTCCCATTGTAAAGGATTTCTAAGCAGCATTTTAGTGTGTCTGTCCTAGGACAGCTTAGGGGATGAGCCTCGTGAACTCTCATATTATTTCACCAATCAGGTAAAGGAAGCATACTATGAAATCTCATGAGAGTTAAGTCAAATCTCATGAGATCACAGTAAGAGTTCATGACCTCAGCACTGCTGATGCTGATTGGCTGCTGTTCATTTCTTCATTTTTTATTTTTTTTTTACCTGCAGCTGGGAGCAGGTGAAGTATAACTTTTTTACACAGAACTTACTCTGCTGAGCTGAGGAGATTATGAGGTAAAATATCTTCCTTTTTTACATAGAGATGCTGAGGTGATATTTTCCTGTCAGCTTTTTACAGTTATACTGCATCAGTTTCAAGTGATTTAGCATATGAGTATTATGTCCCTTTAAGCTAAATCTCTCCAAAACTGAGCTCCTTTCCCCCCCCCCTCCTCCAAAATCTCAACCCATCATCTTTCTATAACAGCTGATAATAACATCATTACCCCAACCCTGCATGCCCAATGTCTTGGGGGTCATACTTGACTCAGATCTCTCTTTTACTCTCCACAGCCACAGTCTTTGGACAATTTCTGCTATTTCCACCTTAAAAACATCTCCAAAATGTGCTACTGCCTCACTCAAGACACAACTAAGAATGTAATCCACTCTCTCCTAATCTCTTTCCTTGACTATTGCACCTTCATCCTCTCTGATCTTCCTAGCTGCCGTCTATCTCCTTTACAGTCCTTAATAAATGCCTCTGTCAGGATCATCTTTTTTACATGACGCTCCTCATCTTCTGCACCTCTCTGCCAATCCCTTCACTGGCTTCCTCTAACCTCCAGAATAAAACACAATGTCCTGATGTTTAAGGCCCTCAATAACACTGCTCCCCCATCTCCAGATACAATCCTTCCCATCCCTTTTGCTCTGCTCATAGACACGTTCTCTCCTCATAGACACGTTCTCTCCTCCTCTCTTGTTACCTCTTCACATTCCAGTCTGCAAGTCTTCTCCGGATAGTGCAGGTCGTTGGATCTGAGAGAGACCGGGGCTCTGGAAAGAAGAGGATTGGGTTAGCATGCTCTCCAGAGTGTGTTAAGGTAATTATTAATCCCTTAAAAAATTAAAGGAAACTAATGAATATTGACTAAATAAAATGAAAATGAATATCTAATTTTCAACACAAATGTTCATTCGTAAAACAACAAATGTATATCTCAATTATATTTGTGTTAAGGTCTGGAGTTTAAACATTTTTAATGAATTCCAGTACACCCTACCATGCACTCTCCTCTGCTGCAGAGGGTTGGAGGGTAGTGACTGCAGCAGGAGAAAGTGCAATTTGTATAGGGTTGTTGCAGTTCTTGTAACTGCAAATGGTGAAGTTGGTATTTTCCCCTACATTAAAGATGAACAGCGAACAGATATATGTGCACAGATGAGTATGGCAATGAATACGGTGGACAAAGTCTTTGGATATGAAACCATTTTAAAAAATTGTGAAAGCTTCATATTTCCTTGTCTGCTTCATATATTTGAGGATGAGTTTCTGCAGCAGTAAAAATGACGATGAATGCAGCCTCATTCTCATTCTACCTTTGAATGGATACATTTCTTAACAATTCTGAAGAGTTCTTCTGTATATTTAAGACATACGATAAGTGTTGTATTTAGGATTTGTGCTGTCCTAGGAGCTGAAAATTCTCCTTCCGTCATCCCCCACCACAGCCTTTTTTAGCCATAATATTTTTTGGTGAGGGTATAATAAGATATTTTTTTTTATGGCATTTCCAAAGTAAATGTTCACCAGGGCTTGCAAAACCCTTGCATACACTCGGGTTGACTTAAAGGGACACTGAACGAAAAATGTTTTCTTTCATAGTTCAGATAGAGCATGAAATTTTAAGCAACTTTCTAATTTACTCCTATTAAAAAGCAGGAGTGTAAATCTTAGCAGCCAGACCATTTTAATTTCAGCACCATGGATAGTGCTTGCTTATTGGAGGCTTACATCTTCCCACCAATAAGCAAGCATAACCCAGGTTCTCAACCAAAAATGGGCCTGCTCTATGCATCACATTCCTGCTTTTTAAATAAAGATAGCAAGAGAATGAAGAACAATTGATAATAGGAGTAAATTAGAAAGTTGCTTAAAATGGCATGCTCTATCTGAATCATAAAAGTGTCCCTTTAAGCTTGCGTGCCTCTCATACCTACCCCTTATACCCACTACACTACCAACCCCTAAAAAACAAAGTACCCCTAAAACACTGATTTTCCAACATGTCCTCAGGCTTCTCTAACAGGCCACATTTTGAGAATATCTAAACTGGAGCACAGGTGAAATAATCAGCTGATTAGTAAACATGGCTATTTTACCTGTTCTCATCCAAGGTAAATCTGAAAACCTGGTCGGTTGGGGAGGCTTGAGGGCAGGTTTGAAAAACCATACCCTAAAACAACCCACTAAAAAACTACACATTTGCAATTAATATACAAATACCCTCCCTTCAGGTTATTTTCTTAAAGGGACATCCTACTCATATGCTAAATCACTTGATAGTGATGCAGCATAACTAAAAAGCTGACAGGAAAATATCACCTATACATTTATATGTAAAAAAGGAAGATATTTACCTCACAGTTTTCTCAGCTCATCAGAGTAAGTCCTGTGTAAAAAGTTATACTTCAGCTGCTGTCTAGCTGCAGGTAAAAAAAAAAAAAAAAAAAGAAGAAGAAATGAACAGCAGCCAATCTGCATCAACAGTGCTGAGGTCATGAACTCTTTTACTGTGATCTCATGAGATTTCACTTAACTCTCATGAGATTTTAGAGCAAACTTCCTTAAACTGAATAGGAAAATAACATGAGTGTGCATGAGGCTCATTCCCTTGTTGATCCCGGGACAGGCATACTGATTTACTGCTTAAAGTCCTTTACAATGGGGCATGAATACTTAGGACATTTTGAGGTAAAATATCTTTATTTTATAAATAGAGATGTTTAGCTGATATTTTCTAGTCAGCTTTTTACAGTTATGCTGCAGCACTTTCAAGTGTTTCAACATTTGGGTATCATGGCCCTTTAAACAAAACTTTTATCTATGAAAAAATGTAACTGATACCAAAAAGCACTATTATTGGGTTTCCCTAAGCAATATAGAGATAATATATTTCTCTTCTAATACAGATGTAATGTATTCTAATGTTTGGTATTTTAAGGGACTGGTGCTGTGTGTAATGGTCAAATATTTTACAAAATATTCCGCATAGGCACTGAAGAAAGTATTCACTTGTTAGCACCCCACCAAATTGTCTCACAACCATGGATGCCAAGACAAAGGAAAAAAAACTAGTGAGGCAAAATTACCTCTAAACATAGTGTGGCACAAAAGGAATATGGAATTTAAACATAACCTTTAATTGTTTATTAGATATAAAAAAATGGGCAAAATTAAAACCAATGTTATACCTGATGAAATAAACGCTGGGTATCCCTTTTATTTAGGTCCCAAAAACACATCATTGTGTAATTAGATAATGCACCCTGGGATATATCCTACATATACAAGTACAAGGAGAGCTACCAACCATAATTGGTTTTATTACTGTATGTGATATAAAATAAGAACAAATTAAATCAAGTGGTGGTGTAATCACATGTATATATGGCAGGCAATAAGACGACCATTGAATTTCCTTTTAATTGATGCAATGTCAGCATTGATAGATAAATGTAAAAATGAACAACAGCAACAGTGTTGCCAATTACTAGTAGCACGGAGAACAGAAATGCTACAAATATCACTGATGTGAAAGTGTTGCACTAATATGTTTCAGTATATGTTATGTCCAAAAGAGGCCGTATAACACATTGTAAACTGTCTATTGGGCCATATCTCTGCCTGGGAGTAACTGCGATTGCACATTATCATTAATTGTAGCTATAAATAATATTAGCTGCTAGAGAGGCAAGTATATAGTATACGTTGACTGCCACTCATTAATTCCCAACTTAGATTCCCAAATGCTATACTAAGTGAAATATCGCTATAATGTAAGCTGTGTTACACTTCTGCCAATATCACCTCATGAATCAAAAGAAAATTGGTCATATCCGTTACACAGTGGACATCCTAATAACAAATATTGTATTTACCACTAAGAATTCATGTTATATATACAAATTTTAAGGATGATGTTAGCACTGAAATATTAAGTGCTCTGAGAAATTACTAATGTGATGCTGGCATGTGTGCCGTACCGCTATGTGATACATCTGATTATATCAGTACATATTATGTGGAGCTCAAAGTAATTTGCGGCCACTCGGCCGATTCAGGCAGCTATAACAGATTAAAAATAGGACCCCATTAGTCCCCTCTCCCCCCTTTTCTATATCCTCACATTGACTATTCACTCTTAACTGATTCCATCAGCCAATCAGAATTTTCCTACCTTAATTCCGATTGGCTGATAGAATCCTATCAGCCAATCGGAATTGAGGGGACGCCATCTTGGATGACGTCCCTTAAAGGAGCCGTCATTCATCGTAGTCCGTCGGTGAAGAAGGAGGTTCCGCGTCGGCGGAAGGAAGATTCAAGACCCGGCTTGGAAGATGACTTCGCCTGGATAGAAGACCTCTTCAGCGCCTCTTTGAAGATGACATCGGCCGGATCGAAGACTTTTCTTCAGCGCCGCCTGGATGATGACTTCATCGGATGGAAGATTTCTTCAGCGCCGCTTGGAGGATTAACTTCTTCCGCTCCGGAAGTCCACTTCGGTTCCATCGCTGCTCGGCTGAGTGAAGACAAGGTAGGATGATCTTCAGGGGATTAGTGTTAGGTTTTTGTAAGGGGGGTTTGGGTTAGATTAGGAGTATGTTGGTGGTGGGTTTTAATGTTGGGGGGGTTGTATTTTTCTTTTACAGGCAAAAGAGCTGTTTTCTTTGGGGCATGCCCCCACAAATGGCCCTTTTAAGGGCTGGTAAGGTAAAAGAGCTTTGAACTTTATTTAATTTAGAATAGGGTAGGGCATTTTTTTATTTTGGGGAGGTTTGTTATTTTATTAGGGGGCTTAGATTAGGTGTAAGTAGCTTAAAATTGTTGTAATATTTTTAACATGTTTGTAACTTATTTTTTTATTTTTTGTAACTTAGCTTTTTTTATTTTTTGTACTTTAGTTAGTTTATGTAATTGTATTTAATTGTAGTTATTCGTAGGTAGTTTATTTAATTAATTTAATGATAGTGTAGTGTTAGGTTTAATTGTAACTTAGGTTAGGATTTATTTTACAGGTAATTTTGTATTTCTTTTAGCTAGGTAGTTATTAAATAGTTAATAACTATTTAATAACTATTCTAACTAGCTAAAATAAATACAAAGTTACCTGTAAAATAAATATAAATCCTAAGATAGCTACAATATAATTATTATTTATATTGTAGCTATATTAGGGTTTATTTTACAGGTAAGTATTTAGTTTTAAATAGGAATAATTTATTAAAGTATAGTGTAGTGTTAGGTGTAATTGTAACTTAGGTTAGGATTTATTTTACAGGTAAATTTCAGTTTATTTTAGCTAGGTAAGCTATTAAATAGTTAATAACTATTTAATAGCTATTGTACCTATTTAAAATAAATTGAAAGGTACCTGTAAAATAAAAATAAATCCTAAGATAGCTAGAATATAATTATTATTTATATTGTAGCTATATTAGGGTTTATTTTATAGGTAAGTATTTAGTTTTAAATAGGATTCATTTAGTTAATAATAAAAATATGATTTAGATTTATTTAATTAATATTTAAGTAAGGGGGGGTGTTAGGGTTAGTGTTAGACTTAGGTTTAGGGGTTAATAATTTTATTACAGTGGCGGCGGCGTAGTGGGGGGCAGGATAGGGGTTAATAAATTTATTATAGGGGGCGACGGTGTAGGGGAGGCAGATTAGGGGTTACTAAATTTATTATAGGTGGCGACGGTGTAGGGGGGGCAGATTAGGGGTTAATAAATTTATTATAGGTGGCGACGGTGTAGGGGGGGCAGGATAGGGTTAATACATTTAATATAGGTTGCGGCGGGTTCAGAGAGCGGCGGTTTAGGGGTTAATACATTTATTATAGTTGCGGTGGGCTCCGGGAGCGGCGGTTTAGGGGTTAATATGTATAGAGTAGCTTGCGGTGGGCTCCGGGAGCGGCGGTTTAGGGGGTAATAACTTTATTTAGTTGCGGCGGTGTAGGGGGGACAGATTAGTGGTGTTTAGACTCGGGTACATGTTAGGGTGTTAGGTGCAGACATCTCCCATAGGAATCAATGGGATGTCTGTCAGCAGCGAACTTGTACTTTCGCTATGGTCAGACTCCCATTGATTTCTATGGGATCCGCCGCTTCCAGGGGTGGCGGATTGAAAACCAGGTACGCTGGGCCGTTAAAGTGCCGAGCGTACCTGCTAGTTTTTTGATAACTAGCAAAAGTAGTGAGAATGTGCCGCACTTGTGTGCGGAACATCTGGAGTGACGTAAGAATCGATCTGTGTCGGACTGAGTCCGGCGGATCGAAGCTTACGTCACAAAATTCTACTTTTGCCGGTCTCGAGCCTTTGATAACTAAGGCGAATCAGCCTCGCCACAAATACGCTGCGGAATTCCAGCGTATTTGAGGTTGACGGCTTGATAACTAGGCCCCTATGTCTGTTGAAAAATGCTTACTATGATTAGAGGCTCAAATTATTTTGCCAATGCAATTTTGTTCCTTATGCTTATCTAAAACTTTAAAATTTAAAGACAATCCACTCCCTTCTGAGCCAAATATCTCTCAGGATAATGCTGTGCGTGACATGCCTCAGCTTTCTCCTCAAACGTCCCAAGCCTTAATTGTTTCCCATATTGTGGGTCCTCTCAACATTCTGGGGGTGTTTATTTACATGGCGAATTTGCCGCTCAGATTACTTCTGCAGTATCTGCGGCTTTGTCATCTTTCCCTTCTTCGGGTAAGCGTAAAAGGAAATCTAAACATTTGTATACTAGTAAGGCTTCTGACCCCTTTAAATCTGCACTCGTCAACCTTTCTAAATTGTCTGATGAGGAGAATACTTCAGTATCTTCTGAAGGTGAAATTTCAGACTTTGATACTTTGGCAGTGAAATCTTCAGAATCTGAAGAGGTTCATTTTAGATTTAAGCTTGAACACCTCTGGTTACTACTGAAAGAGGTTCTAGCTACTTTGGACGACTCTGAACCTTCAGTTGCTGCCATCCCCAAGACGTCTTCTAAACTAGATAGAGTTTTTGATTCTCCATCTTCTGATGACGTTTTTCCTGTTCCTAGGAAAATGTCTGAAGTTATAGCTCAGGAATGGGATAAGCCAGGGGTTTCTTTTTCCCCTTCCCCTGTTTTTAATTTTTTTTTCCTGTTGCAGACTCTATTCGAGACTCATGGCGCACCATTCCTAAAGTAGAAGGAGCTTACTCTACTCTAGCTAAAAGAACTACCATTTCTATAAAGTATAGTAATGGATAAGAAGCTGGAGGCTTACTTAAAAAAGATGTACATCCATCAGGGTTTACAGTGGCAACCTGTGGTGAGTATTGCCACGGTTGCAGGAGCAGCATCTTATTGGTGCGATGCCCTGTCTGATCTTATTTCAGAAGAAATTATGGTAGAGGAGATACAAGATAAGATCAAAGCTCTTAAACTGGCCTATACCTTTATCTGTGATGCCAAATGCAGGTAATTAGACTGAGAGCTAAAATGTCTAGCTTCACTGTGCTAGCTCACAGAGCTCTATGCATTATTAACAAATCTTGGTCGGCTGATGTTTCTTCAAAGGCCAAACTTCTGGCTTTATCTTACAAGGGTAAACTGCTGTTTGGATATTATAGGAAGCAAGAAGCGCTAAACTATAACCATGTGTGCTATTTAAAAGATCAGTCTCACTACTAATCTAAGAAGTATATGCAAAAAGATAAGATAAACAGCGCTAACAAATACTGAAAGTATTGGAAAGCAAGGGTTATACATCAAACAATTATTAACTCTAATATATTGTTTATATATATTACACAATATACCACCATAACTTGGTCAAATATAAAATTAGAATGTATTATCTAGAGTTCATAATAAAAAGTGCATAGAATTAAATCAAGCAATAAAAATCATACAATAAAATCAATACAGTAAAAAGCATACACTATTGCTACCGTATGAGGACGTCTCCTCTTGGTGACAATGATCGGTATGGGTTTTATATACCACCTTTCATAGAGCTGTATACTTAAAGTTCATTACCACCTTAAAAATCACTACCACCTTAAAAATTATTTGGGTGATGATTGAAGTTGTAATCGTTTATTGTAAAAATGTTTAAAAGTTCACTTGTTATTAGAAAGTTCACTCTCTTCTATTTAGTGAACTTATTGATATTTGAACTTCAGGGCTTTAAACAGGTCAAACTTTGTTGCATGGTAAGCTGATTTGTTATAGTTGTATACTTCAGTTAAATGCTATGTAAGCTGTCCGTTATATATGCCAATAATTGTTATAACATGAGCACACTACTATGTGTAGTGGAGATACATTACCAGTCCCTTTGCCGTTTCTTTATTAGGATTTTGTGGCGTATTACTAATACATTTGTGGTCTATCCTTGGACCGTTGAACTTCCGATCTCCACTACACATAGTAGTTTTTTAAGGTGGTATTGAACTTTAAGTATACAGCTGTATGAAAGGTGGTATATAAAAACCATACCGATCATTGTCACCAAGAGGAGACGTCCTCATACGGTAGCAATAGTGTACGCTTTTTACTGTATGAATTTTATTGTATGATTCTTATTGTAAGATTTTTATTGCTTGATTTCATTCTATGCACTTTTTATTATGCACTCTAGATAATAAATTCTAATTTTATATTTGACCAAGTTATGGTGGTATATTGTGTAATATATATAAACAATATATTAGAGCCAATAATTGTTTGATGTATAACCTTTGCTTTCCAATACTTTCAGTATTTGTTAGCGCTGTTTATCTTACCTATTTTGCATAAAATGCTGTTTGGGCCCGGTCTGGTGGGAATCATTTCAGAGAATACGGGTGGAAAGGGATCTTTCCTACCTCAGGATAAGAAAAATAGACCTAAAGGTTGTCAGACTTCTAATTTTCGTTCCTTTCGCAACTTTAAGGGACAGAAGTCTTCCTCTTCTTCCAAAACAGACCAGTCCAGGTCCTCTTGGAAAACCAGCCAGCCTTAGAATAAGGTAATACAAAAGAAGAAACCTTCCATTGATTCTAAATCAGCATGAATGGTCCGCCTCCGATCCAATTTTGGATCAGGTGGGGGTCAGGCTTTGTTTTTTCAAAAGGGTTGGATACGAGATGTCCCAGATCCATGGGCTGTGGGCATAGTATTCCAAGGTTACAAAATAGAATTCAAGTCTTACCCTCCAACTGTCACTCTGCTCCTCTGCTCTGCTGTGGCCATTGCCATGGACACAGGCACTCCTCCTGTTGCTAGGGATACGGCAGTGTAACTGCAGCACAGTGATGACATCATCACCACCGGCCCTGTCTTCCCTATGTAAAGGCCTCAGTCTCTCTCACCTATGCCCAAGTATAGGTGTTACTTCTTGTGCTGCTGGGTGCTGTATATCTGTATGTGAATTGCTGTGTTGATTTATTGTTGATGAACTCTGCCTGTTTGACTACGTTGCTTGCCTTAAACTCTGCATTGCTGGATTGCTTAACTATTGATGAACTCTTCCTGTTTGACTACGCTGCTTGCCTTAACCCCTGAATTGCTGGACTGCTTTACTGTTGATGAATTCTGCCTGTTTTAACTACTCTGCTTGCCTTAACCCTAAAATATTGGATTGCCATTTTGTTGCCGAACTCTGCCTGCCTGGCCATTCTATTGATTTACCCTTGAACTGCCTTACCGCAGGATTCCCTACCTATTGCCATCAGAGACTATCCTGTATGTTTCCAGTCCTTCAAGTGGTTTACCCTTGAACTGCCTAACCGCTGATTCCCTGCCTGTTGCCGTCAAAGACTATCCTTTCTGTTTCCAGTCCTTCAAATGGTTTACCCTTGAACTGCCTAACCGCTAATTCCTACCTGCTGCCGCCAAAGACTACCCTGCATAATGAGAGTACTGCTTTCCTCATTTTGCAAACTTTCTCTGCTCTGTGACATTCCCTATCTTTCCAGCTTGACACCGGGATAAGAAGACAACTAGCCAAGTTTAGTCTGATAATGTAATGCTTGTGGGATATTAGGGGCAGATTTCTCCTGTCAAGACTATCCTCAAACCAGGTAAAGAGGGAGGCCTTCTTAAATTGCCTAGAGGACCTATCCTCCCTGGGAGTTATTGTTCCAGTTCCTCTAGAGGAACAAGGTCTAGGATTCTATTCAAATCTATTTGTGGTTCCCAAAATCCAATCCTAGACTTAAAGTGCCTCAACAAATTCCTCAGGGTTCTGTCCTTCAAGATGGAAACTATTTGTTCCATTCTTCCATTGGTTCAGGAAGGTTAGTTCATGATGACTATAGACCTCAAGGACGAATATTTACATGTTCCCGTTCACAGGGATCATCACCAGTTTTTACGGTTTGCCTTTCTGGACAAGCATTTCCAATTTGTTGCACTTCCATTTGGTCTTGCCACAGCTCCAAGAATATTCACAAAGGTTCTGGGAGCTCTATTGGCTGTGATCAGATCCCAAAGAATTACTGGGGGGCCTTATCTAGATGACATCTTGGTTCAGGCGTCATCTTTTCTACTAGCAAAATCTCATACAGAGATGTTGTTTTCTTACAGTCCTATGGGTGGAAAGTGAATCTGGAAAAGAGTTCTCTAGTTCCAGCTACAAGAGTGTGTTTCCTAGGAACAATCATAGATTCCCTGCCCATGAAGATTTTCCTGACGAACGTCAGAAAATAAAAACTTTTTGCTTCTTGCCTTTCTCTCCAGTCTGACTTTCATCAAACAGTGGCTCAATGCATGGAGGTGATTCCATGGACATCATTCCTTTTGCTTGGTTCCATCTGAGACCTCTGCAACTATGCAACTATGCATGCTCAATCAGTGGAATGGAGACCATTCAGATTTATCACAGAGGATAGATCTGGATCACCTAACAAGAGAATCTCTCTTGTGGTAGATTTCTCAGGAGAACCTTGCTTGGGGCACTTGCTTCCTGAGACCCTTCTGGGTGATTGTGACCATGGATGCCAGCCTATTAGGCTGGGGAGCCATTTGGGGCTCTCTAAAAGCTCAGGGCCTGTGGACTCGGGAGGAGTTCTTTCTCCCCATAAACATCTTGGAGTTGAGAGCAATCTTCAATGCCTCTGTAGCTTGGCCTCAGTTATCTTTAGTCCAGTTTATCAGATTACAATCGGACAACATCACCTCAGTGGCTTACATCAACCACCAGGGAGAAACTCTGAGTTCACTGGCTATGAAGGAGGTGACTTGCATTCTGCAGTAGGTGGAAACTCACGATTGTCTCCTATCTGCCATCTACATTCAAGGAGTGGACAACTGGGAGGCGGATTTTCTGAGCAGACAGACTTTTCATCCTGGGGAGTTGACTCTCCATCTGGAAGTGTTCTCTCAGATAACCCTCAGGTGGGGGGTTCCAGAGCTGGATCTGATGGCATCTCGTCACAACGTCAAGGTTCCAAAGTACGGTTCAAGATCAAGAGATCCTCAGGCCACTCTGATAGATGCTCTAGCGGTTCCTTGGATCTTTTCTCTGGCATACCTGTTTCCCCCATTTGCTCTCCTTCCATGAGTCATTGCTCATATCAAATAGGAGAGAGCATCGGTAATTAAAATAGTTCCTGCATGGCCTCGCAGGATATGGTTCGTGGATCTGGTAAGGATGTCATCTCTACCTCCTTGGAAGTTACCTTTGATTGAGGAAGGACCTTCTAATTCAGGGTCCATTCTTACATCCAAACCTGGATTTTCTGAAGCTGACTGCTTTGAGATTGAATGCCTAGTTCTGTCAAGACTTGATTTTTCTGAAGCGGTCATTGATACTAT
The DNA here is from genome assembly GCF_027579735.1 of Bombina bombina. Taxonomy (NCBI): domain Eukaryota; kingdom Metazoa; phylum Chordata; class Amphibia; order Anura; family Bombinatoridae; genus Bombina; species Bombina bombina. Next base: position 942,281,552 of record NC_069504.1, on the reverse strand, counting down.
GATTCAGGCTCACAAACCGGTTACTCAAAAGATTTACCATAAGGTATGGCATAAATATCTTTATTGGTGTGAATCTAAGAGTTTCTCCTGGAGCCGGGTGAAGATTCCCCGTATTTTAGCTTTTTTTCAGGATAGCCCGAAGAAAGGTTTGTCAGTCAGTACACTGAAAGGTCAGATTTCTGCTCTGTCTATTCTTCTGCACAAATGTCTGGCAGATTTGCCAGATGTCCAAGCTTTTGTTCAGGCTCTAGTCAGAATCAGGCCTGTGTTTAAACCTGTTGCTCCTCCTTGGAGCCTTAATCTTGTTTTTAAAGTTTTGCAGCAGGCTTCATTTCATCTGATGCATGTTCTTGATATAAAATGGTTATCTTGGAAGGTTTTGTTTCTTCTTGCTATTTCTTCCACTTGCAGAGTTTCTGAGCTTTCAGCTCTGCAGTGTGATTCCCTGTACCTTATTTTCCATGCAGATAAGGCGGTCCTTCGTACTAAATTGGGGTTTCTCCATATGGTGGTGTTGGATCGAAACATTAATCAGGAAATTGTTGTTCCTTCTTCTAATAAGGAACGTCTTTTGCATAACTTGGATGTTGTGCATGGTCTAAAGTTTTACCTACAAGCTACAAAAGATTTTCGGCAATCTTCTGCCCTGTTTGTGTTTTTGTCTGGAAAGCGTAAGGGTCAGAAGGCTACTTCTGCTACTCTTTCCCTCTGGTTAAGAAGTATAATTTATTTTGCTTATGAGACTGCTGGACAGCAATCTCCTGAGAGAATTATGGCTCACTCCACTAGGGCTGTCTCCTCTTCTTGGGATTTCAAAAATGAAGCTTCTTTGGAACAAATTTGCAAGGCGGCAACATGGTCTTCTTTGCATACTTTTTCCAAATTCTACAAATTTTATACTTTTACCTCGACTGAGGCCTCTTTTGTGAGAGAGGTTCTTCAAGCAGTGGTGCCTTCTTTTTAGGTCCTCCTCCCTTGTTCTCTCTCCCTGTTCATTCCATGTACTCTAGCTTGGGTATTGGTTCCCACTAGTAATTGGAATGACCTTGTGGACTCTCCATGTCATAGGAAAGAAAACAAAATTTATGCTTACCTGATAAATTTATTTATTTCCGGACATGGAGAGTCCACAACCCTGCCCTCTTTTTCATTATTATTTTGCAGTTTTTTTAAGTAAACCTCAGGCACCTTTTCACCCTTGTTTTTCTTCTTTTTCCATTTTCCTTCGGCTGAATGACTGAGGATTATGAGTAAGGGAGGTTACACTTAACAGCTTTGCTGGGTGCTCTTTGCCTCCTCCTGCAGGCCAGGAGCTGAATATCTAGTACTAGTAATTGGAATGATGTTGTGGGCTCTCCATGTCTGGAAAGAAAGAGATTTATCAGGTAAGCATACATTTTGTTTTTCCCTTGTCCAGAGAAGAATTGACTACTTTATTGGATTTGGACTGTAGTTTAGGATAAGGTCAGTCTGGTATACTACATGATATTTCATAGTGAGATAGAAGAGAGTGCATAGTTACCAATGGTCGTAAATCTCCTGGGACAATCCCAAGATTTTGCTTTTTGTCTCTGGTATTTATTGTCCCAGAGATTCCATGCTGTGTGGCCACCAACTCCTGCTGACTGCTGCTTCTCCAAAGTTTCCAACATACCTATCAGTCCGAAATTTTTCCAGCACACCCTCTCCTGGTGTTTATTGCACAACCTGAGCACCAGTCAGGTGGTCTTTAGAGGGGTGGCACTCTATCATTAGCTTGCAAGTAAACAAGGTGCTGCACACGCCCACCTTGCAGAGTTCTATTCATCCTCCGTGTGGTAACTCCAGACGTTCTGCTCTGACTGCTCACTGCAGTTAGGTGCTAGTGAACTACACCTCTAACACGGAGCTCTGACTGTCTCTCCCCAATGCACACAAAAAGTAGAAGATAGGGTGGCTGGCCCTCTCTTGTGTGGGGGTATTGGTACTCCTAAACTAGGAGTGTTATTTTAAATAAATTACCTTTCTTTCTTACTCTGATTTGTGCCCTGATTTCCATGCATGAATCTATACACAAGTTTTCCTAATATATACCAAAGACAGAAAAACATGTATGCCATTAATGTAACATGATTCTGCATTATCAATCATTATGAATTAGCATCATATTCTGTTACTTGATTCCTTGTTCAGAATTTACTTGCAACCATCTCCATGGAGACATGCATTGGCAGAATTCTGTTTCTTATGCATATATTTATATATTTTTAAAAGGCAAATGTACATTTTTTTTAGCTTAGCCTGAATGAGCATTTCTTTTATCTATATTTTTGGAAACCTTCGTTAGCTGAAAAGGGACACTCCCCTTCCCTACCCCTGCAACACCAAAAATGGGTGTCACTTAATTTCCAAAATAGAGCATCAGAATTGTTTACATACTTTTGTCCTGTTCTTATGCATTGAGAAGAAGTGATGTAACACAAATTCAATGCACACCCAGAAGAGGAAAAAGTTGTACACAGTGTTTACTCATATACTCGTGTCCAGTTATATAACATCTGTTCCTGGTGCTGTGAAAAAATGGAAACAGGAATCTTTTTCAACTAGAGAATATGTTAAAATCTGAATACAACTGATGCACAATTTATTGTTTAGATATGTGTGTGTGTGTAAAATGACCCGTGACCCCTCATTTGAAACGGCAAGCTCCCCTCTTTCAGAGGCCATGTAATGTGGAGGCATTATTTTGTATGTAAAACACATTAATAAAATTCGATTTTCAGTTTAATAACAATATTACATTATAAATTAAATACAATTAATTTTACAATCAAATGTAAATTTGTTTCTTGTTTTTTTTTCCCCCAAGAAGTTGAAACAAATATAATATAATCTACATATACGTTTTAGAAAAAGAAAAAAAAAAGACTGAATAAGAGAAAAAAAGCAAACAAATATTTTGTAAATGTTTTTATTTCCTTCAAAAATGTAAATAAATAAATAAAAAGCACTTTTATCCGACAAGAAAGGGCACTAATAGTGTATATGTAGAATATATAATATTATATCATATTATAAATATTATAAATATATTATCCATGTGCAAAATACAATCTTAAAATCACAAACCTATTACATTACAAAAATCAATACAAAACATAAACCTTGCTTACTGGGAATAAGACGCGTGTTGAACACATGATCTATCATCATAGCAATCAAATACACAAACTCCACTTGCTCATAATCCCAAATATATGATCATTAATAAGTACATACAACATTTTCAGATTGTGTCAATAAATGTTTATGTAGAAGTTGATCCTAATCTAGAAATAATAACATACACTATATGGCCATAAGTATTTGGACACCCCTACTAATTCCTGAGTTTATGTGTTTCCGGCCCACCCATTGTTAACAAGTGCATACAATCCAGCAATCCACAATGGATAGTACTGAAGAGCTCATTGGCTTTAAATGTGACACTGTCATAGGATAACACCTTTGCTACAAGTCAGTTTGTGATATTTCTGTACAAAAGCCTCACATCAGCATGTGCAATAACAAGCATTGGCTGGAGTGGTGTAAAGCACGCCACCACTGGACCCTGGAAACATGTTCTCTTGAGCAATTAATCATGATTTAATATCTGTCAGTCTGATGAAAGAATCTGGTTGTGACAGGTGTCAGGAGAACACCTTCTGGAATGCATAGTGCCTACTGTAATGTTTGGTGGAGGAGAGATAATTGTCTGGGGCTGTTTTTCAGGATTTATACTAAGCCCCTTAGTTCTGATAAAGTGTAATCTTAATACTACAGGATAAAAAGACATTTTAGACAACTGGGTAATTCCAACTTTTTGGTAACAGTTTGGGGAAGGCCCTTTCCTGTCCCAGCATAACTGTGCCCCTTTGCACAAAGCAAGGTCAATGAAGACATTTTCAAATTGTTTCAATAAATGTTTATACAGAAGTTGATCATAATCTTGAATTGATAACATACACTATATGGCGATAAGTATGTGGACACCCCTACTAATTACTGAGTTTAGGTGTTTTAGGCCCACTCATTGCTAACACGTGGATAAAATCCAGCAATCCACAAGGGATTGTACTGAAGATCTCATTTACTTTAAATGTGACACTGTCATATGATGACACATTTGCCACAAGTCAGTTTGTGATATTTTCTGTACAAAAGCCTCAGAATAGCATGCACAATGGCAAGCATTAGCTAGAGTGGTGTAAAGCATGCCACTATTGGACTCTTGGGGAAGGCCCTTCCCTGTCCCAGCATGACTGTGCCCCTATGCACAAAGCAGAATCAATGAAGACATGGTTTGAAGAGTTTGTTGTGGAGAAACTCAAGTGGCCTGCACAGAGCCCTGACATCAACCCCATTGAACACATTTGGGATACATTTTAATGAGGATTGTAAACCAGGCATTCTTGTCCAACATCAGTTCCTGACCTCACAAATGCTCTTCTGTCTAAATTGGCACAAATTCCTTAAAGCTTTGTTTCTCAACCTGTGGTATATGTGTCCCCGGGGGGTAGATTGACCTTTTGTAAGAATACTCAGTGGCTTAAAGAACAAAAATCAGCTTTTTCTATGGTCTATTCTCAAGCACCTCTAACAGACCAAATTGTATTTCTCTGCTTGGGCTGGTCAGCTGCTCACTTGGGCCCCGATATTCAAAGCATTGGCAGACTGCCTTATTGACTTTGTCAGCCTTGAAATCTGATGGCCTGTCAAGATAGTCAAAGAAAAGGTCCAAGCAATGCTGGCGAGGTCTCTCCCATAGAAGTCAATAGGAGTGTGATGTCACCACCTGCATCACCGACATTGCCACTTGTTAGCATTTTGCTGCGGCTGGGGGGGCCCTATTTGAAGTGGGCCTACACAGCACAGACAGTGTGCTCACTGAAACTTTAATTTGTTTCTGTGTAGACACTCCAAATATTGCTGTGGGAACCTACGTTTAATTACACCTACACTAACTACTTCAGGCAATGTAGTTTTGACAGCTTATAGCTGGCGAGACAAACATGGCCACTACCCTCCTCACAACCTTCACTTTGCTGATTCCAACATATCAATTTTGTGTCAATGTGTACGAATAAAAGTGCAGACTACTCCCATTAGCACGCTCTGCTAACTCCCCCTGAACTCGTATAACTATGTCACGCCTAACCTACACTCCCCCTGCTCTGCCTCGCTAACTCCCACCAACCGCCTATGTCACAGCTAACCTACACTCTGCCTGCACCATCCAGCTAATGCCCCCTGAGCACCTACACCTACATCATGCCTAACCCACCCCCCCCCCCCCTCTGGAATGCCCAGCTATGGCCTTAATACAGCCTACACTTATGTAATGTCTACTCTACACTCCCTAGAAAGCCCCAGGTAACTTCCACATACTGCCTACTATCAGAAAAATACCTCACTATAATAAACTATACTAAACTGCAAACTTCCCCATTATACTGCAACTATGAAGCTATGTTGCTAAAATTATAATCAATGTTTAAATAATGTGTCACAGAAATGTGCTTAAACAACAAAAAACATTGCCGTCCCTTCAATTCCGGTCCCCTATTACTCTTAGAAGGTAGCACCCCCAAACCCTCTGTTCTATTGGATGATTAGAATTTAAAATTAAAAATGTTCTTGCTATTGGCTGATTAAAATCAGCCAATAGGGATTGACTGATTTAAAATCAGCAAATTGAGATTAAGTGGTAACCCTATATATAGGGGTTCCACACTTTCCGGAGTGTTCAGTGTGCATGAAGATAAGGGTTCTTGGAAGAGAGCTGAAGAAAAGAAGATGCGAAGGGGAGATGGCAGAAGAGGCCTGGGGGCCGGTGGCAGGAGTCAGGATGAAGAGAGCCCAATATCAGATCAAGAGGAGCAGGATTTTCCAACAGTGAGTACAACTTTTGTAGTTAGTTAGGGTTTTTTGGGGTGGGTTTTTTATTTTTAAGAATTGGCTTTTTTATTTTTACTTTTAGATTAGGTTTATTTAGGTAGATTTTGTTATTTCTCTTGTAAGGTGTATCCAGTCCACGGATCATCCATTACTTGTGGGATATTCTCCTTCCCAACAGGAAGTTGCAAGAGGACACCCACAGCAGAGCTGTAATATAGCTCCTCCCCTAACTGTCATAGCCAGTCATTCTCTTGCAACTCTCAACAAGCTAGGACGTTGTAGGAGAGAGTGGTTAAATATAGCTAGTTTATTTTCTTCAATCAAAAGTTTGTTATTTTTAAATAGTACCGGAGTTGTGCTATTTTATCTCAGGCAGTAAATAGAAGAAGAATCTGCCTGAGGTTTCTATGATCTTAGCAGGTTGTAACTAAGATCCATTGCTATTCTCACATATGTCTGAGGGGATTACACAGATGAGGTAACTTCAGCGAGAGAATGGCGTGCAGTTTATTCTGCTATCAGGTATGTGCAGTTATAATTTTTTCTAGAAATGGAAAACACTAGAAAATGCTGCTGATACCGGATTAATGTAAGTTAAGCCTGAATACAGTGATTTAATAACGACTGGTATCATGCTTACTCCCAGGGATAATACCCTTATGATATTTACAATATAAAACGTTTGCTGGCATGTTTAATCGTTTTTATATATGCTTTGGTGATAAAACTTTATTGGGGCCTAGTCTTTTTCCACATGGCTGGCTTAAATTTTGACTAGAAACAATTTCCACTGTTGTAGTATAAAAGTTACAGTTGGTGCAGTTAAAATTACAAACTGTGACATCCAGCTTCCCTCAAAGGCCCTCTGAATGCTATAGGACATCTCTAAAGGGCCCAAAGGCTTTCCAAAGTCGTTTATTGGGGAAGGTAGGGCCACAGCTTGCTGTGGCAGTTGGTTGTGACTGTTAAAAAACGTCTATTTCGTTTTTTTGATCCGTTTTTTGAACTAAGGGGTTAATCATCCATTTGCAAGTGGGTGCAATGCTCTGTTAGCCTATTATACACACTGTAAAAATTTCATTTGATTTACTGCATTTTTTCACTGTTTTTCAAATTCTGACAAAATTTGTTTCTCTTAAAGGCACAGTACCGTTTTTTATATTTGCTTGTTAACTTGATTTAAAGTGTTTTCCAAGCTTGCTAGTCTCATTGCTATTCTGTATAAACATGTCTGACATAGAAGAAACTCCTTGTTTATTATGTTTAAAAGCCATGGTGGAACCCCCTCTTAGAATGTGTACCAAATGTACTGATTTCATTTTATGCAATAAAGATCATTTTCTGTCTTTAAAAAATGTATCACCAGAGGAATCTGACGAGGGGGAATTTATGCCGACTAACTTTCCCCACGTGTCAGACCCTTTGACTCCCGCTTAAGGGACTCACGCTCAAATGGCGCCAAGTACATCTAGGGCGCCCATAGCGTTTACTTTACAAGACATGGCGGCAGTCATGGATAATACACTGTCAGCGGTATTAGCCAGACTACCTGAACTTAGAGGTAAGTGAGATAGCTCTGGGGTGAGACAAAATGCAGAGCATACTGATGCTTTAAGAACCATATCTGATACTGCCTCACAATATGCAGAAGCTGAGGAAAGAGAGCTTCAGTCAGTGGGTGATGTTAATGAACACCTTCGCGTGTTGCTTAGGGTGGTTTTAGCTGCTCTGAATGACTGTGATACCATTGCAGTGCCAGAGAAATTGTGTAGACTGGATAAATACTTAGCAGTGCCGGTGTGTACTGATGTTTTTCCAAATACCTAAAAGGTTTACAGAAATTATTAATAAGGAATGGGATAGACCAGGTGTGCCGTTCTCTTCCCCTCCTATTTTTAGAAAAATGTTTCCAATAGACGCCACCACATGGGACTTATGGCAGACAGTCCCTAAGGTGGAGGGAGCAGTTTCTACTCTAGTAAAGCGTACTACTATCCCTGTCGAGGACAGTTGTGCTTTTTTTTTTTAGATCCAATGGATAAAAAATTAGAGGTTACCTTAAGAAAATATTTATTCAACAAGGTTTTATCCTACAGCCCTTTGCATGCATTGCCCCTGTCACTGCTGCTACGGCGTACTGGTTTGAGTCTCTGGAAGAGGCTTTACAGGTAGCGACTCCATTAGATGACATACTTGGCAAACTTAGAGCACTTAAGCTAGCCAATTCTTTTATTCTGATGCCATTGTTCATTTGACTAAAATAACGGCTAAGAATTCTGGTTTTGCTATACAGGCGCGCAGAGCGCTATGGCTTAGATCATGGTCAGCTGACGTGACTTCAAAATCTAAGCTACTTAACATTCCCTTCAAGGGGCAGACCCTATTCGGGCCTGGTTGAAGGAGATTATTGCTGATATCACTGGAGGAAAAGGTCATGCCCTTCCTCAGGACAGGTCCAAATCTAGGGCCAAACAGTCTAATTTTCGTGCCTTTCAAAACTTCAAGGCAGGTGCGGCATCAACTTCCTCTAATAATAAACAAGAGGGAACTTTTGCTCAATCCAAGACGGTCTGGAGACCAAACCTGACATGGAAAAAAGGTAAGCAGGTAAAAAAGCCTGCTGCTGCCTCTAAGACAGCATGAAGGAACGGCCCCCTATCCGGGAATGGATCTAGTAGGGGGCAGACTTTCACTCTTTGCCCAGGCCTGGGCAAGAGATGTTCAGGATCCCTGGGCGTTGGAAATTATATCCCAGGGATATCTTCTGGACTTCAAAGCTTCCCCCCCAAAAGGGAGATTTCACCTTTCACAATTATCTGTACACCAGATAAAGAGAGAGGCATTCTTACACTGTGTACGAGTCCTCTTAGTTATGGGAGTGATCCATCCAGTTCCAAAGGAGGAACAGGGACAGGGTTTTTACTCAAATCAGTTTGTGGTTCCCAAAAAAGAGGGAACCTTCAGACCAATTTTTGATCTAAAGATCTTAAACAAATTCCTCAAAGTTCCATCGTTCAAGATGGAAACTATTCGTACCATCCTACCACTGATCCAGGGGGGTCAATATATGACTACAGTGGATCTAAAGGATGCTTATCTTCACATTCCGATACACAAAGATCATCATCGGTTTCTCAGGTTTGCCTTTTAAGACAGGCATTACCAGTTGTAGCTCTTCCCTTGGGATTAGCTACAGCCCCAATAATCTTTACAAAGGTTCTAGGGTCACTTATGGCGGTCCTAAGGCCACGGGGCATAGCAGTAGCCCCTTATTTAGACGACATCCTGATACAGGCGTCAAACTTCCAAATTGCCAAGTCTCATACGGACGTAGTACTGGCATTTCTGTGGTCGCATGGGTGGAAAGTGAACGAGGAAAAGAGTTCTCTATCCCCACTCACAAGAGTTTCCTTTCTAGGGACTCTGATAGATTCTGTAGAAATGAAAATTCACCTGACGGAGTCCAGGTTATCAAAGCTTCTAAATTCCTGCCGGGTTCTTCATTCCATTCCGCGCCCTTCGGTGGTTCAGTGTATGGAAGTAATCGTCTTAATGGTAGCGGCAATGGACATAGTGCCGTTTGCACGCTTACATCTCAGACCGCTGCAACTATGCATGCTCAGTCAGTGGAGCGGGGATTACACAGATTTGTCCCCTCAACTGAATCTGGACCAAGAGACCAGGGATTCTCTTCTCTGGTGGCTATCTCGGGTCCATCTGTCCAAAGGTATGACCTTTCGCAGGCCATATTGGACAATTGTTACGACAGATGCCAGCCTTCTAGGTTGGGGTGCAGTCTGGAACTCCCTGAAGGCTCAGGGATCGTGGACTCAGGAGGAGTCTCTCCTTCCATTAAATATTCTGGAACTAAGAGCGATATTCAAGGCTCTTCAGGCTTGGCCTCAGTTAGCAACTCTGAGGTACATCAGATTTCAGTCGGACAACATCACGACTGTAGCTTACATCAACCATCAAGGGGGAACAAGAAGTTCCCTAGAGATGTTAGAAGTTTCAAAAATAATTCGCTGGGCAGAGATTCACTCTTGCCACCTATCAGCTATCCATATCCCAGGTGTAGAGCACTGGGAGGCGGATTTTCTAAGTCGTCAGACTTTTCATCCGGGAGAGTGGAAACTCCATCCGGAGGTATTTGCACAACTGATTCATCGTTGGGGCAAACCAGAACTGGATCTTATGGCGTCTCGCCAGAACGTCAAGCTTCCGTGTTACGGATCCAGGTCCAGGGATCCCAAGGCGACACTGATAGATGCTCTAGCAGTGCCCTGGTCTTTCAACCTGGCTTATGTGTTTCCACCGTTTCCTCTGCTCCCTCGACTGATTGCCAAGATCAAGCAGGAGAGAGCATCAGTGATTCTGATAGCACCTGCGTGGCCACGCAGGACCTGGTATGCAGATCTAGTGGACATGTCATCCTTTCCACCATGGTCTCTGCCTCTGAAACAGGACCTTCTACTTCAGGGTCCTTTCAACCATCCAAATCTAATTTCTCTGAGGCTGACTGCCTGGAGATTGAACGCTTGATTTTATCAAAGCGTGGCTTCTCCGAGTCAGTTATTGATACCTTAAGACAGGCACGAAAGCCTGTCACCAGGAAAATTTACCATAAGGTATGGCGTAGATATCTTTATTGGTGTGAATCCAAGGGTTACTCATGGAGTAAGGTCAGGATTGCTAGGATATTATCTTTTCTCCAAGAAGGTTTGGAAAAAGGATTGTCAGCTAGTTAAGCGTCTGGCAGATGTTCCAGACGTTCAGGCTTTAGTTAGAATCAAGCCTGTGTTTAAACCTGTTGCTCCACCATGGAGCTTAAACTTGGTTCTTAAGGTTCTTCAAGGAGTTCCGTTTGAACCTCTTCATTCCATAGATATCAAGCTTTTATCTTGGAAAGTTCTTTTTTTTGGTAGCTATTTCCTCGGCTCGTAGAGTCTCTGAGCTATCTGCCTTACAATGTGATTCTCCTTATCTGATTTTTCATACGGATAAGGTAGTCCTGCGTACCAAACCTGGGTTCTTACCTAAGGTGGTATCTAACAAGAATATCAATCAAGAAATTGTTGTTCCATCCTTGTGTTACACAATTTGGACGTGGTCCGTGCTTTAAAGTTTTACTTACAAGCTACTAAAGATTTTCGTCAAACATCTGCTTTGTTTGTTGTCTACTCTGGACAGAGGAGAGGTCAAAAGGCTTCGGCAACCTCTTTTTCTTTTTGACTAAGAAGCTTAATCCGCTTAGCCTATGAGACTGCTGGACAGCAACCTCCTGAAAGGATTACAGCTCATTCCACTAGAGCTGTGGCTTCCACTTGGGCCTTTAAAAATGAGGCTTCTTTTGATCAGATTTGCAAGGCGACGACTTGGTCTTCGCTTCATATTTTTTCAAAATTTTACAAATTTGATACTTTTGCTTCTTCGGAGGCTATATTTGGGAGAAAGGTTTTACGGGCAGTGGTTCCTTCCATTTAAGTTCCTGCCTTGTCCCTCCCTTCATCCGTGTACTTTAGCTTTGGTATTGGTATCCCACAAGTAATGGATGATCCGTGGACTGGATACACCTTACAAGAGAAAACACAATTTATGCTTACCTGATAAATTTATTTCTCTTGTGGTGTATCCAGTCCACGGACCGCCCTGTCATTTTAAGGCAGGTAATTTTTAAATTTAAACTACAGTAACCACTGCACCCTATGGTTCCTCCTTTCTCGGCTTGTTTTCGGTCGAATGACTGGCTATGACAGTTAGAGGAGGAGCTATAATACAGCTCTGCTGTGGGTGTCCTCTTGCAACTTCCTGTTGGGAATGAGAATATCCCACAAGTAATGGATGATCCGTGGACTGGATACACCACAAGAGAAATACATTTATCAGGTAAGCATAAATTGTGTTTTTTGGGGTGGGGTTTTACATGTAATGTAGAGGGGGATTTTGTAATTGTTTTTTTGTTATAAAAGAGCTGAAATCACCTTAGGGCAATGCCCTACAAAAGGCCATTTTAAGGGCTATTGTAAATTAGTTTAGTGTTAGGGTTTAAGGGTTTTTGTTTTGGGTGTTTTTTATGGGGCATGTAGATTAGTGTTAGGTATTAGACATGTGCGATTCGTTTCGGTTCGATTCGGAAATTCGGAAAATTCGGCAAATTCGGCGATTCGGATTGAACCGAATTTCCGAATTAAAATTCTGCCGAATTTTCCGAATCTAACCGAATCGAACCGAATCGATTCGTAAATTCGGATGTCCATTGGGATTACACTAGTATTGTACAGTATGTTAGGTTAACACCTAACATACAGTATAATACTAGTCTAATCCCACCTAACACTTACCGAAATGCCAAATTGACGAACCGAATTGAACCGAATCGAACCGAATCGAGCCGAATTTCTTCGAATCCGAATGAATCCGAAACGAATCCGAAACGAATCGATTCATAATTTTCCGAATTCGAATCGATCCGAACCGAACTTCGAAAAATTCCGAATCGATCCGAACCGAACCGAATTTTTTCGCCATGCACATGTCTATTAGGTATAATGGTGGGTTTTTTATTTCGGATACTGTACTTGGGTTTAGTTTAGAGGGGGGTTAGTTTAGAGGAGGGTTTATGTGTTAGGTAGAGTAGGGTTAGGATAGTTTGCGCTTTGGTATGTGGCAATATAGTGGTTAATAGGATAGATACCTGCGGTGGGTATGTGTTGGTATAGTGGGTTAATAGGATAGACACTTGCGGTGGTATGTGGCAGTTTAGGGGTTAATAGGATAGATACTTGCAGAGGGTATGTGGTGGTATAGGGGTTAATAGGAGAAATACTTGCAGTGGGAATGTGGTGGTATAGAGTTAATAGATTAGATAGATACTTGCAGTGGGTATATGGTGGTTTAGGGGTTCATATGATAGGTCTTTGCAGTGGGTATATGGCAGTCTAGATCTTTATTAGTGTAGTGTTAGTTTGCGATTGTGTGGTACTTCAGTTTAGGGATATTAAGAATAGTGGTTAGGCACGGCGGTTCTATTTCAACGGATCCTTTACTATACATCGCCAATATGGGTGGGGATGCTGGGTGTTGTCTATAGCCAGCATCGTCGACCAATGGCATGTATAGTAAATGCCTCTCTGCATATCTCGACATATAGGCAGATTCTTTGGACTATTTTGCAGCCCTTGCAGCACTTTTGATCATCGAGACCTTAGTCTGACTGTATTCAGGTAGAAAAATCTTTAGAATCTGGTTGTTTGATGACATTTAATGATTGATTTGAGAAAAACTGATATACTGTTTATCATAGAGATAGTGCCAGGTAAATAATGTAACAGTGAGAAAGTTCCATAGAGACATGTGCCAGATATAGGGCCACATTGAAATATTTCAATTAAAATATGCCAATGTGAAATTTGCCAGATAAAGCGTTCTATGCTAAAGTATCCCTCAATTAAAGGACCCTGAGCTAGGATGTGTATTTGATGAAGCTAGATGCAGAATGTGGCAACATAAATAATATCACTTTCCTCATTGTATCTATTTTTCTAATATAAGTGACACAATATAAAGGACTATATGTGTGTTGTGTATGCATTTTAAAATAAATTCCTGAAAACAGATAAATATATTTGATACCTATTTGTCATATTATGGAATAGGCACAATTTACTATCATTTTTTAACCTAATAATATTTATGTGTTGCAGCTGGGGGCAAATAGGTTCCTATAAGGATATTTGCAACATAACAGTTGTGAAATACTGTTTTAAAAGTGCAGTTTTGTTTTTAATTCTGCACTACATAGCCACTTTAACCAACTAACATGTGGATGTGATACATATATCCATAATGCCAACTTGCCCTAAATGTTGATTTTGACTGCTATGGTAACATATAGAAGTAGAGAAGTCACAGCATAACATTTAGGGCAATTTGGCATTATGTATATATGTATGAGTATAACATAAAAAAGGAGCATTACTGAGCATGACCATACAATTACAACACATACGGCTAGATTTAGAGTTTTGTCGGTAACGACTCGCGTAGCTAACGCTGGCTTTTTTCTGGCCGCACCTTTTAAATAACTCTGGTATTGAGAGTCCACAGAATGGCTGCGTTAGGCTCCAAAAAAGGAGCGTAGAGCATATTTAACGCAACTTCAACTCTCGATACCAGAGTTGCTTACGGAAGCGGCCAGCCTCAAAAACGTGCTCGTGCACGATTCCCCCATAGAAAACAATGGGGCTGTTTGAGCTGAAAAAAAACCTAACACCTGCAAAAAAGCCGCGTTCAGCTCCTAACGCAGCCCCATTGTTTGCTATGGGGAAACACTTCCTACGTCTGCACCTAACACTCTAACATGTACCCCGAGTCTAAACACCCCTAACCTTACACTTATTAACCCCTATTCTGCCGCCCCTGCTATCGCTGACCCCTGCATATTATTATTAACCCCTAATCTGCCGCTCCGTAAACCGCCGCTACTTACATTATCCCTATGTAACCCTAATCTGCTGTCCCTAACACCGCCTACCCCTATATTATATTTATTACCCCCTAATCTGCTGCCCACAATGTCGCCTCCACCTGCCTACACTTATTAACCCCTAATCTGCCGATCGGACCACACCGCTATTATAATAAAGTTATTAACCCCTAATCTGCCTCACTAACCCTATAATAAATAGTATTAACCCCTAATCTGCCCTCCCTAACATCGCCGACACCTAACTTCAAACATTAACCCCTAATCTGCCGACTGGAGCTCACCGCTATTCTAATAAATGTATTAACCCCTAAAGCTAAGTCTAACCCTAACACTAACACCCCCCTAACTTAAATATAATTTAAATCTAAAGAAATTAATTAACTCTTATTAAATAAATTATTCCTATTTAAAGCTAAATACTTACCTGTAAAATAAATCCTAATATAGCTACAATATAAATTATAATTATATTATAGCTATTTTAGGATTAATATTTATTTTACAGGTAACTTTGTATTTATTTTAACCAGGTACAATAGCTATTAAATAGTTAAGAACTATTTAATAGTTAAAATAGTTAAAATAATTACAAAATTACCTGTAAAATAAATCCTAACCTAAGTTACAATTAAACCTAACACTACACTATCAATAAATAAATTAAATAAAATACCTACAATTACCTACAATTAAACCTAACACTACACTATCAATAAATTAATTAAATACAATACCTACAAATAACTACAATGAAATAAACTAACTAAAGTACAAAAAATAAAAAAGAACTAAGTTACAAAAAATAAAAAAATATTTACAAACATAAGAAAAATATTACAACAATTTTAAACTAATTACACCTACTCTAAGCCCCCTAATAAAATAACAAAGCCCCCCAAAATAAAAAATGCCCTACCCTATTCTAAATTACAAAAGTTCAAAGCTCTTTTACCTTACCAGCCCTGAACAGGGCCCTTTGCGGGGCATGCCCCAAGAAATTCAGCTCTTTTTCCTGTAAAAAAACACATACAATACCCCCCCCCCAACATTACAACCCACCACCCACATACCCCTAATCTAACCCAAACCCTCCTTAAATAAACCTAACACTAAGCCCCTGAAGATCTTCCTACCTTGTCTTCACCTCACCGGGTATCACACGATCCGTCCTGGCTCCGATATCTTCATCTAAGCCCAAGCGGGGGCTAGACATCCATCATCCGATGGCTGAAGAAGTCCAGAAGAGGCTCCAAAGTCTTCATCCTATCCGGGAAGAAGAGTAGATCCGGACCGGCAACCATCTTCTTCCAAGCGGCATCTTCTATCTTCATCCGATGAGGACCGGCTCCATCTTGAAGACCTCCACCGCGGACCCATCTTATTCCGACGACGACTTCCCGACGAATGACGGTTCCTTTAAGGGACGTCATCCAAGATGGCGTCCCTCGAATTCCGATTGGCTGATAGGATTCTATCAGCCAATCGGAATTAAGGTAGGAAAATTCTGATTGGCTGATGGAATCAGCCAATCAGAATCAAGTTCAATCCGATTGGCTGATTCAATGTTCCGATCAGCCAATAGAATACAAGCTCAATCTGATTGGCTGATCGGATCAGCCAATCGGATTGAACTTGATTCTGATTGGCTGATTCCATCAGCCAATCAGAATTTTCCTACCTTAATTCCGATTGGCTGATAGTATCCTATCAGCCAATCGGAATTCGAGGGACGCCATCTTGGTTGACGTCCCTTAAAGGAACCGTCATTCGTCGGAAGTCGTCGTCGGAAGAAGATGGGTCCGCGGTGGAGGTCTTCAAGATGGAGCCGGTCCTCATCGGATGAAGATAGAAAATGCCGCTTGGAAGAAGATGGTTGCCGGTCCGGATCTACTCTTCTTCCCGGATAGGATGAAGACTTTGGAGCCTCTTCTGGACTTCTTCAGCCATCGAATGATGGAATGTCTAGCCCCCGCTTGGGCTTAGATGAAGATATCGGAGCCAGGACGGATCGGTGTGATACCCGGTGAGGTGAAGTCAAGGTAGGAAGATCTTCAGGGGCTTAGTGTTAGGTTTATTTAAGGGGGGTTTGGGTTAGATTAGGGGTATGTGGGTGGTGGGTTGTAATATTGGGGGGGGTATTGTATGTGTTTTTTTACAGGAAAAAGAGCTGAATTTCTTGGGGCATGCCCCGCAAAGGGCCCTGTTTTGGCTGGTAAGGTAAAAGAGCTTTGAACTTTTGTAATTTAGAATAGGGTAGGGCATTTTTTATTTTGGGGGGCTTTGTTATTTTATTAGGGGGCTTAGAGTAGGTGTAATTAGTTTAAAATTGTTGTAATATTTTTCTTATGTTTGTAAATATTTTTTTATTTTTTGTAACTTAGTTCTTTTTTATTTTTTGTACTTTAGTTAGTTTATTTCATTGTATTTATTTGTAGATATTGTATTTAATTAATTAATTGATAGTGTAGTGTTAGGTTTAATTGTAGGTAATTGTAGGTATTTTTTTAAGTAATTTATTGATAGTGTAGTGTTAGGTTTAATTGTAACTTAGGTTAGGATTTATTTTACAGGTCATTTTGTAATTATTTTAACTAGGTAGCTATTAAATAGTTCTTAACTATGTAATAGCTATTGTACCTGGTTAAAATAAATACAAAGTTATCTGTAAAATAAATATAAATCCTAAAATAGCTATAATATAATTATAATTTATATTGTAGCTATATTAGGGTTTATTTTACAGGTAAGCATTTAGCTTTAAATAGGAATAATTTATTTAATAAGAGTTAATTAATTTCGTTAGATTTAAATTATATTTAATTTAGGGGGGTGTTAGTGTTAGGGTTAGACTTAGCTTTAGGGGTTAATACATTTATTAGAATAGCGGTGAGCTCCAGTCAGCAGATTAGGGGTTAATGTTTGAAGTTAGGTGTCGGCGATGTTAGGGAGGGCAGATTAGGGGTTAATACTATTTATTATAGAGTTAGTGAGGCGGATTAGGGGTTAATAACTTTATTATAGTAGCGGTGCGGTCCGTTCGGCAGATTAGGGGTTAATAAGTGTAGGCAGGTGGAGGCAACGTTGAGGGGGGCAGATTAGGGGTTAATAAATATAATATAGGGGTCGGCGGTGTTAGGGGCAGCAGATTAGGGGTACATAAGTATAACGTAGGTGGCGGTCGGCAGATTAGGGGTTAATTATTGTAGGTAGCTGGCGGCGACGTTGTGGGGGGCAGGTTAGGGGTTAATAAATATAATATAGGGGTCGGCGGTGTTAGGGGCAGCAGATTAGGGGTACATAAGTATAACGTAGGTGGCGGTCGGCAGATTAGGGGTTAATTATTGTAGGTAGCTGGTGGCGACGTTGTGGGGGGCAGGTTAGGGGTTAATAAATATAATATAGGGGTCGGCGGTGTTAGGGGCAGCAGATTAGGGGTACATAAGTATAACGTAGGTGGCGGTCGGCAGATTAGGGGTTAATTATTGTAGGTAGCTGGCGGCGACGTTGTGGGGGGCAGGTTAGGGGTTAATAAATATAATATAGGGGTCGGCGGTGTTAGGGGCAGCAGATTAGGGGTACATAAGTATAACGTAGGTGGCGGTCGGCAGATTAGGGGTTAAAAAAATTTAATCGAGTGGCGGCGATGTGGGGGGACCTCGGTTTAGGGGTACATAGGTAGTTTATGGGTGTGAGTGTACTTTAGAGCACAGTAGTTAAGAGCTTTATAAACTGGCGTTAGCCCAGAAAGCTCTTAACTACTGACTTTTTTCTGCGGCTGGAGTTTTGTCGTTAGATTTCTAACGCTCACTTCAGCCACGACTCTAAATACCGGAGTTAGAAAGATCCCATTGAAAAGATAGGATACGCAATTGACGTAAGGGGATCTGCGGTATGGAAAAGTCGCGGCTGAAAAGTGAGCGTTAGACCCTTTCCTGACTGACTCCAAATACCGACGGTAGCCTAAAACCAGCGTTAGGAGCCTCTAACGCTGGTTTTCACGGCTACCGCCAAACTCCAAATCTAGGCCATAGTGAGCGTATGCGAATAATCATTCAACTGCACAAGCAAATTGTGATATTAAAAAAGAACATTTCTGATTGTTACTTTTCAAGGGCTGTCTTTAGGGAGAATTTCAGCGCAATATGAGAGACTCTAGTAAGGCAGAATATAACGCCCTTTATGAAAAAAAAGTTCTCTAACACTAAGCACATATGACATTTGAATGTCTTAGATTTTTCCACTATCAGGGGACTGTCCATTTTATGGTGGTTATTAAGTTAAAATAACTATTGTTTATCTTGTTCCATTTCTTTTAGAAGAAACATATAGGGGTTATTGAACTATCAGTACACAAAATTGCATATTTTTTGAAGCAACATAATCTTCTTTTAATCTAAAATATTTTAGGACTATTCTCCAGTGGGTGAATTTTCAAAATGTA
Organism: Bombina bombina; assembly: GCF_027579735.1. Lineage (NCBI taxonomy): Eukaryota > Metazoa > Chordata > Amphibia > Anura > Bombinatoridae > Bombina > Bombina bombina. The sequence goes on along the minus strand of NC_069504.1, from coordinate 942,262,707 downwards.
AATAAGAAGAAAAAAAAGAATGAGAAGCAATTTTATTATATTGTTTTTTTTGTTTTGTTTTTTTTTTTGCTTGCGTTAACATGATAGTGCTTGGAATATTCAATTGACTTGGTTGCATAGAACAACAGTGACATCTACAGATTTGTTTGTTTCAGAGTATTACAAGACCCAGCTATTTATTTTATCAAGCTGATATATGAACAGTCATCCCAGCAAAAGGTCACGCTAAATCCGAACTATACAAAAAATTGCTTTTACTTTGCAGCCAATTTACATTGATATTAAAAGATATTTGGAATGTTTTTGTGTTTCTTTTCATTCTAGCAGCACAAAAACACAAAACAAAATATCTTTTTTGAAGATGAATTAGGAAGTGTACATAGTATGTGTTGCTTTTGTACAGTTTAATTGATAGTAACTAAACTGATCATGAACAAAAACAGCAATCAGAAATATAAAATATGTATGTAATAAATATGTATGCATTTACTAATAATACTTTTATTTTATGCTTTTTGTGGTTATTATTTTGCTGCATATTTAATAACAAATGTATCTGTTATTAGACTCTAGCGTGAAATAGTTCTACATTTGATTTTATGACACTTCTATGTACAGTATATGTCCATATGTACCTATTTCCCTAGTCTATTTTCTGTCCTACTTTTGCTTTTTTTCTGTTATTTGCTAAAGATCTCCCTTATTTTATATAAGAATAATTCCATTATATATTCATAATCTCCAACTGCAGTTTCTGTCATTAACTATTCCAAATTTGAAACCCATAAGATCTCTGATAGGGCTACAAATTACATCACATGACAAGGAGGTAGTAATTGGTCATTTAACAGGAAGTTGCATATTTCCTTAGCTGATAAATGTGTTCATCAGTATCAACTCTAAAAAATATTATTACATTTGCCATTTTGTATTATAAAACAAATATTGCCGGTATTTAGGCCAACAACAGCTTACGAAAAATCAATATGATGGCGCTAAAATGCAGCATCTATTGAAACAATATTGAAATCTATTACTAATTTTACAGCCCAAACAGTCCACGGTCCACCCTTGCTCATTTTCACTTTATGGGACATATTTATCAAGTTCTGTATGGAGTTTTGATGCCCCGCTAAAGAACGCTGCTCCATAACCTGTCCGCCTGCTCTTAGGCGGCGGACAGAAATCAACCCAATCGGGTTGATTGACACCCCCTGCTAGTGGCCGCAAATCTGCAGGGGGCGGTATTGCACCAGCAGTTCACCAGAACTGTTGGTGCAATGATAAATGCTGAGAGTGTATGCTGTCGGCATTTATCGATGTGCAGCGGACATGATCCGCAATATCGGATCATGTCCGCTCGCACTATAATAAAAAGGGCCCGATTTGTTCTATTGCTTTCAGTGCAGTTGAAAATCCAAAATACATTTGGGAGATCTCAGAATGGCAGGGATTTTTGTATAGACAATGTAGTATAACATATAAATATATGTAAGCAGCAGATCACGTTTATTTATGTAAAACTTATATAACAATAATGCATGTAACATTAAAAATGAGTGTATTACAGGGATTAACAAAAATCAAATGGATTAAATAAACAGTGTAAAATATGTATTTAACCTCTGTATACATTTAACATAATGCAAAAAAAATTGTTATAAAATGCCCAACCCCCTTTTATATCCTTCCCAGACCTCTCTTGATCACTCTGAAATTGCCTGTATATATAGACATGAACTTTCCTTCAGATCAAGGACAAATCAAAATCAATAAACTGTTTATCACATCCAGCTGCATCACATTGTTTGTCTATGCACGCACAAGACATAATGGAAAGTTTATCTATATTAGTGCTGACAATTCTGACACTTTTATTTCGGCAGTTTTTAGATATGTTGAGTGAGGGGTGTTAATCATTTCTGGTCATTTTGCTGTTTTTCTATTTTTATTGTTTCCAGAATGATTCCATCATCCTATAAGGCAACACATACCTCACCGCTTATGGTTAAGGGCAAAAAAAGGAGACTGAAGAAGATAAAAAATGTACATAAAATTGAGTTATTTGCTGCAATATACTTATTTTTATTTTAGAATGATTTTCTAGTATCATGGAGCTGTAGCCTTGCATCCATATCTCTGCAGAGCATACTCATTTTCCAGTATGCAAAAATACTGCCGTCAATCCAATAAAAGTCAAATCAAGTTTTTGCAACTTGCATGGACCAGAAAATATGAAGAATTTAGGTATCTTCAAATATATCCCTGTGTTTGCTAAATGATTAGAACACTGTTTCTACAAACTGTAATTATAACCAGGAATTTGTATAACATACCTGAGGGCTAAACAAGCATATAACACCCAGATAAACCTGTCCAATGTGTACTGCAGTAGCCTACTTAAAGGAACACTAAACCCCAACTTTTTCTTTCATGATTCAAGTAGAGAATACAATTTTAAACAACATTCCAATTTACTTCTATTATCTAGTTTGCTTCATTATTTAGCTATCCTTTGTTGAAGAAATAGCAATGCAATTGGATTAGCCAATCATACGAGGCATCGTACAGCAACCAATCAGCAGCTACTGAGCATATCTAGTTATGCTTTACAGCACAGTATATCAAGAGAATAAAGCAAATTAGATAATAGAAGTAAATTAGAAAGTTGTTTAAAATTGCATGCTCTTTCTAAATCATAAAAGAAAAAAATTGGGTTTCATGTCCCTTTAATTAATTGATGACAGCATCACTCACACTCAAATTATTATTATTTTTAAAGGAACAGTTATATCAAAGTTAAACTTTAATTGATTGGACAGAGCATAGAATTGTAAACTTCCCCATTTGCATCTATGTTCAGTTTTGCTTAGTTCTCTTGGTATCATTTGTTAAAGAATAATCCTAGGATAGCGTGTACTTGTCTGGCCATCTGACAGCAGGGTGTTAGAAATGTTTACAGCAATGTTATACATAGTTGCAAACACTGCTGCCATACACCAAGATTACAAGTTGTGCGCTAAACGGGGTGCGTAAATAACACAAAAAAAATAGTGGTATCGCACTCTCCATATCGCTGCCATTTCAAGTTACTGATAAACCTTCTTTTGTTGTGCGATATGGTGCGATAAGCTCCATACCGCACAAAACCCAAGGCCTGACTTAACGTGCTCGTGCACGTTTTCCCCCATTGACATCAATGGAGAGAAAGTGTTTGAAAAAAACAAACACCTTTTTTTAATCTAATAGCCCTAATAGCCCTATAAAAAAAGTTACCCCAAACTAAAAACACCCCCTAATCTATCAATAAAATACCAATAGCCCTTAAAGTGCCTTTTGTAGGGCACTGCCCTACGTTAAACAGCTCTTTTACATAATAAAATTACAAAGTCCCCCCTAAAAGTAAACCCTCCAAAATAAAAAAAAACCTGTCTGAAAAAAAAACCTAAGCTACCCATTGCCCCTAAAGGGGCATTTGTATGGGCATAGCCCTTAAAGGGGCAATCAGCTCTTTTGTGCCCATTAACATAAAAAAGCCCTAATCTAAAAAATAAAACAGCAAAAGAAATAAACCCCAGAAAATCTACTCACAGTTCCTGAAGTCCGGACATCCATCTTCATCCAGGCGGCGAGAAGTCCTCATCCAGGCGGCGACATCTTCTTCCATCGCAGGGACAGCGTGTACTTTTTTTTTTTTAAATAGTAATGTTAGTTTAATTTTAGTTTTTTTTAATTTCACAGGTCAGTTTTTGATTTATTTTAAGGTAGTTATATTGTAATTTTAATTTAAAGTTGGGGGGTTTAGGTTTAGGGGTTAATAGTTTAATTTAGTGTTTTGCAATGTGGGGGGCCAGAGGTTTAGGGGTTAATAGTTTAGGGTTAATAATTTTAGTTTTAGTTTAGTATTATTGATGTGGGGGGCGGCAGTTTAGGGGTTAATAGATTTATTTTTAGTAGCGATGTGGGGGCCGGCGGTTTAGGGGTTAATAGGTTTATTTAGTGTTAGCGATGGGGGGGTCGGGGGTTTAGGGGTTAATATGTTTATTTAGTGTTGGCTATGTGGCTGGGTGGCGGATTAGGGGTTAATAAGTTTAATATAGTATTTGCAATGTGGAGGTGGCAGTTTAGGGGATTAATAAGTAGTTTATGCGTGTTAGTGTACTTTGTAACATTTTTGTTATGAGTTTTGTGAAACATTTTTACACTGTATAAGCTATAACGCTAGCGTTATTGCTGGACCGCACAACCTGTAATACGGGTGCAATGAAAAATCCCACACTCAAAAGCCATTTTGTGAGTGCGGAATGGAGAGTTGCTTAAAGACTAAAACGCTAGCTGTATAGCTGTACCGCCATACCCTGCGACTTGTAATATGGGTGACCTGCATTTTCCGTGCAGAAAGGCCAATTTTTTAGTATAGCCGTATCCCAAAACGTGTAATTTTGCTGATAGAATGCTAAAGACATTTGAACTTTCCTAAGCTCCTATTAGCATATCTAGATTTATTCTTCAACAAATGAGAACAAAGCATATTTAATATTTAAAAGAAGTAAATTGGAAATCTATTTTAAAAGAAGTAAATTGGAAATCTATTTAAAATGACAAGCTTTATCTGAATCCCAAACTATTAATTTTAAGTTTACTGTCCCTTTAAGTTATTACTAAATGTAAAATATGAAGTAACATATATCTGTAAATTCTGCTAGCTGCTTATTTTCTGCTCTGTAGCCATTTAATCAATTCATATCACCCATGTCAGAAAACTTTCTGAATACATTAACTGCCTGTTTTTTGGGTTTTTTTTTGTTTTTTGAGGGGGGGTTGCAAATGTTTTTCAGTGGCCAAACTTATTCCACCATTTGCCTTATTTGGGGGAGCCCATCCTGACTTTGTTACAGGAGTAGACAAGGCTAGCCACTGCCATTTTACATTTTTTTTCTGCATAGCATTAACCCATACTTTTCAGAGTTTAATTACAGGAAAAGGGGCAAAATAAATAACTAAACTTTTTAATGTATAAACATTTTTTCTTACAATCTGTTTCATGTCCCTTTATTGATGTGGCCTCTAGAAATGCCCTTGGCATCTAAGACGCAAAGCTAGATTCTAAGAACTTTGTTAGCATGACAAGAAATATCCTCGTATGGGCAGCCCTTGCAGACTTCTCTAAGGAAAGGAGGTGAACCTGGAATTCCCAGTAAGCTGCATAGAAAGTAATGAACCTCTCTCAAATGCAGAGTCTCAAAAGGATGAGCAAATGTGTCAAGGAGCACCTGGCAGTTTTGTGTTAAAGTAAATACTTAGGGCAAGATTTATCAAAGTGAGAATAAGAAAATTCTCACATTTGTCGTCAAAAAAATCCTCACAAATTATATCACCATATTTATGAAAGGTTATGCGCCAATAAAGTCGCAACTTTTCATATGTGCGAACAAATTGACTCATAACATTCGCAAGTCTTAAGTATATGTGAATAAGTTGTCTGGAAATGCCTAATTCTTGTATTAATCTCTATTGGCATTTTAAAATGCCCGTATATATTCGCAGTTCTCATATATTTATGAAAAGTGGTGCATGTAATATTCACTGCTTTTAATCTCGCCAATTTGTAGGTTGTAAGGAGTGAAAAATAAAGAGCAATATTGTTGTTTGTCTGGAGGGAAAATGGAAATATGTCTTTTACTTGCTTTATCTAGGGTTAGAAATTGCCCACAACAAGGCGCAGATCCTGAATAATAATAAATATATTATAAAAAAGTAAAATAATTTAAGTGCAATTGAAATAATTGTATTAAAAAGAACGAAGATGAGCTCCAAAAAACGGGCAACCTTCCTTAATGAAAGAGAGCCAAAGAAGGGGCAAAATAAAACTAACTTTAATATATATAAGAAATAACATTCTTTTAAACAATCACTTGATTAAAACAATAAACCATTTATTGGTGTCTAAAATTAAGAATGATAAATAAAGTGAAAATGACATTTTCGCAAGAAAACTAGGATCAGCCATTCGCTTGACATCGCAAAAAAGTTTTGCCACAAAAATGTCTCTGGAATTTTGATAAATACTGGCGACATTTTTGAATTCACACATTGCGAACTATTGCGAAAATAATCGCGACTTTTTAGGCGCATTTTTTCGGGGCTTGATAAATTTTGCCCAAAGTATATCCTATTGTTTGCTTATATATTTCCTTGCATTAGTATTAATGGGTTAATCCTAGTGAGTCCACAGTGTATCCAGCACAATCAAACTCAAGGCAGTATGCAAGCTGTAATAGGGCTACTGCAAAAAAAACTAAATCATAAGCTGCATACAAGGTACAAAGAAAAAGAACTATGTTTTGGGCTATGCATCCTTAAAGTGTCAGTATACCTAAAAAATAATGTTATATAATTCTGCACATAGTGCAGAATTATATAACATTATATTAGTGTTATCGTTATAAAATTTAATATTCCCTTTGTTTTTTTTAAAATAAGACTGTTTTTCAGACCCACTCTCTGTGCTCTTCTGAGCGGGTCTGTTTTTATTACACAGCGCATCGGGCCAACTGTATAGTGACAGCCCGGCCTGACCGCGCCATTACACTAAGTGCAGCTCGCTCCTGCTGTAAGACAGAGCAGGAGCGAGCTGCACTTAGTGTAATGGCGCGGTCGGGCCGGGCTGTAACTATACAGCTGGCCCGATGCGCTGTGTAATAAAAACAGACCCGCTCAGAAGAGCACAGAGAGTGGGTCTGAAAAACAGTCATATTTTAAAAAAAATCAAAGGGAATATTAAATTTTATAACGATAACACTAATATAATGTTAAATTTTATACACTAGTATAATGTTAAATTTTATAACGATAACACTAATATAATGTTATATAATTCTGCACTATGTGCAGAATTATATAACATTATTTTTTAGGTTTACTGGCCCTTTAATCATGTTCAATACATTCGGCTAGATTACGAGTTTTTGTTGGTAATGGTGTACGGGGCTAACAAGCCTTTTTTTCTCACCGCTCACTTAAGACAACGCTGGTATTACGAATTTTCTTCAAGACGGCGTTAGCCTCAGAAAAGTGAGTGTTGACCAAAAATTAGCTGCAAAAAGGTGAGCGTAGAGCAGAATTTAGCTCCGCATCTCACCTCAATACCAGTGTTGCTTAAGTCAGTGGTGAGCTGGCTAAACGTGCTCGTGCACGATTTCCCCATAGGAAACAATAGGGCTGAGCTGGCTGAAAAAAACACCTGCAAAAAAGCAGCGTTCAGCTCCTAACGCAGCCCCATTGTTTCCTATGGGGAAATAAAAGTTATGTCTACACCTAACACCCTAACATGAACCCAGAGTCTAAACACCCCTAATATTACACTTATTAACCCCTATTATGCCACCCCCGGCATCGTCGCCAACTACATTATGTTATTAACCCCTAATCTGCCTCTCCGGACACCGCCGCCACCTACATTATACTTATGAACCCCTAATCTGATGCCCCCAACATCGCTGAACCCTACATTTTATTTATTAACCCCTAATATCTGCCCCCAACGTTGCCGCAACTATATTAAATTTATTAGCCCCTAATCTGCCGCCGCCGCCAACGTCACCGCCACAATAATAGATTTATTAACCCCTAAACTTAAGTCTAACCCTAACACTCCCCTAACTTAAATATAATTTAAATACATCTAAATAAATTTACTATAATTAACTAAATTATTCCTATTTAAAAATAAATACTTACCTGTAAATAAACCCTAAGATAGCTACAATATAACTAATAGTTACACTGTAGCTAGCTTAGGATTTATATTTATTTTACAGGCATCTTTGTATTTATTTTAACTAGGTAGAATAGTTATTAAATAGTTATTAACTATTTAATAGCTACCTAGTTAAAATAAGTACACATTTGCCTGTAAAATAAATCCTAACCTAAATTACAATTACACCTAACACTACACTATCATTAAATTAATTACATAAACTAACAACAATTAACTACAATTAAATTAAATAAACTAAAGTACAAAAAAAAACACTATATTACAGAAAATAAAAAAATAATAACAATTTTTTTAAGCTAATTACACCTACTCTAATCCCCCTAATAAAATAAAATATAAAAAAAAATAATAAAATTCCCTACCCTATACTAAATTACAAATAGCCCTTAAAAGGGCCTTTCTCTTGTAAGGTGTATCCAGTCTACGGATCATCCATTACTTGTGGGATATTCTCATTCCCAACAGGAAGTTGCAAGAGGACACCCACAGCAGAGCTGTAATATAGCTCCTCCCCTAACTGTCATAGCCAGTCATTCTCTTGCAACTCTCAGCAAGCAAGGACGTTGTAGGAGAGAGTGGTTAAATATAGCTAGTTTATTTTCTTCAATCAAAAGTTTGTTATTTTTAAATAGTACCGGAGTTGTGCTATTTTATCTCAGGCAGTAAATAGAAGAAGAATCTGCCTGAGGTTTCTATGATCTTAGCAGGTTGTAACTAAGATCCATTGCTATTCTCACATATGTCTGAGGGGATTACACAGATGAGGTAACTTCAGCGAGAGAATAGCGTGCAGTTTATTCTGCTATCAGGTATGTGCAGTTATAATTTTTTCTAGAGATGGAAAACACTAGAAAATGCTGCTGACACCGGATTAATGTAAGTTAAGCCTGAATACAGTGATTTAATAACAACTGGTATCATGCTTACTCCCAGGGGTAATACCCTTATGATATTGCAATATAAAACCTTTGCTGGCATGTTTAATCGTTTTTATATATGCTTTGGTGATAAAACTTTATTGGGGCCTAGTTTTTTCCACATGGCTGGCTTAAATTTTGACTAGAAACAATTTCCACTGTTGTAGTATAAAAGTTACAGTTGGTGCAGTTAAAATTACAAACTGTGACATACAGCTTCCCTCAAAGGCCCTCTGAATGCTATATGACATCTCTAAAGGGCCCAAAGGCTTTCCAAAGTCGTTTATTGGGGAAGGTAGGGCCACAGCTTGCTGTGGCAGTTGGTTGTGACTGTTAAAAAACGTCTATTTCATTTTTTTGATCCGTTTTTTGAACTAAGGGGTTAATCATCCATTTGCAAGTGGGTGCAATGCTCTGTTAGCCTATTATACACACTGTAAAAATTTCGTTTGATTTACTGCATTTTTTTCACTGTTTTTCAAATTCTGACAAAATTTGTTTCTCTTAAAGGCACAGTACCGTTTTTTATATTTGCTTGTTAACCTGATTTAAAGTGTTTTCCAAGCTTGCTAGTCTCATTGCTATTCTGTATAAACATGTCTGACATAGAAGAAACTCCTTGTTTATTATGTTTAAAAGCCATGGTGAAACCCCCTCTTAGAATGTGTACCAAATGTACTGATTTCATTTTATGCAATAAAGATCATTTTCTGTCTTTAAAAAATGTATCACCAGAGGAATCTGACGAGGGGGAAGTTATGCCGACTAACTTTCCCCACGTGTCAGACCCTTTGACTCCCGCTTAAGGGACTCACGCTCAAATGGCGCCAAGTACATCTAGGGCGCCCATAGCGTTTACTTTACAAGACATGGCGGCAGTCATGGATAATACACTGTCAGCAGTATTAGCCAGACTACCTGAACTTAGAGGTAAGCGAGATAGCTCTGGGGTGAGACAAAATGCAGAGCATACTGACGCTTTAAGAACCATGTCTGATACTGCCTCACAATATGCAGAAGCTGAGGAAAGAGAGCTTCAGTCAGTGGGTGATGTTAATGACTCAGGAAAGATACCTGATTCTAATATTTCTACATTTAAATTTAAGCTTGAACACCTCCACGTGTTGCTTAGGGAGGTTTTAGCTGCTCTGAATGACTGTGATACCATTGCAGTGCCAGAGAAATTGTGTAGACTGGATAAATACTTTGCAGTGCCGGTGTGTACTGATGTTTTTCCAAATACCTAAAAGGTTTACAGAAATTATTAATAAGGAATGGGATAGACCAGGTGTGCCGTTCTCTTCCCCTCCTATTTTTAGAAAAATGTTTCCAATAGACGCCACCACATGTGACTTATGGCAGACAGTCCCTAAGGTGGAGGGAGCAGTTTCTACTCTAGTAAAGCGTACTACTATCCCTGTCGAGGACAGTTGTGTGTTGTTTTTTTTAGATCCAATGGATAAAAAATTAGAGGTTACCTTAAGAAAATATTTATTCAACAAGGTTTTATCCTACAGCCCCTTGCATGCATTGCCCCTGTCACTGCTGCTGCGGCGTACTGGTTTGAGTCTCTGGAAGAGGCTTTACAGGTAGCGATTCCATTGGATGACATACTTTGCAAACTTAGAGCACTTAAGGTAGCCAATTCTTTTATTCTGATGCCATTGTTCATTTGACTAAACTAACGGCTAAGAATTCTGGTTTTGCTATACAGGCGCACAGAGCGCTATGGCTTAGATCATGGTCAGCTGACGTGACTTCAAAATCTAAGCTACTTAACATTCCCTTCAAGGGGCAGACCCTATTCGGGCCTGGTTGAAGGAGATTATTGCTGATATCACTGGAGGAAAAGGTCATGCCCTTCCTCGGGACAGGTCCAAATCTAGGGCCAAACAGTCTAATTTTCGTGCCTTTCAAAACTTCAAGGCAGGTGAGGCATCAACTTCCTCTAATAATAAACAAGAGGGAACTTTTGCTCAATCCAAGATGGTCTGGAGACCAAACCTGACATGGAAAAAAGGTAAGCAGGTAAAAAAGCCTGCTGCTGCCTCTAAGACAGCATGAAGGAACGGCCCCCTATCCGGGAATGGATCTAGTAGGGGGCAGACTTTCACTCTTTGCCCAGGCGTGGGCAAGAGATGTTCAGGAGATCCCTGGGCGTTGGAAATTATATCCCAGTGATATCTTTTGGACTTCAAAGCTTCCCCCCCAAAAGGGAGATTTCACCTTTCACAATTATCTGCACACCAGATAAAGAGAGAGGCATTCTTACACTGTGTACGAGTCCTCCTAGTTATGGGAGTGATCCATCCAGTTCCAAAGGAGGAACAGGGACAGGGTTTTTACTCAAATCTGTTTGAGGTTCCCAAAAAAGAGGGAACCTTCAGACCAATTTTGGATCTAAAGTTCTTAAACAAATTCCTCAAAGTTCCGTCGTTCAAGATGGAAACTATTTGTACCATCCTACCACTGATCCAGGAGGGTCAATATATGACTACAGTGGATCTAAAGGATGCTTATCTTCACATTCCGATACACAAAGATCATCATCGGTTTCTCAGGTTTGCCTTTTAAGACAGGCATTACCAGTTGTAGCTCTTCCCTTGGGATTAGCTACAGCCCCAAGAATCTTTACAACAGTTCTAGGGTCACTTATGGCGGTCCTAAAGCCGCGGGGCATAGCAGTAGCCCCTTATTTAGATGACATCCTGATACAGGCGTCAAACTTCCAAATTGCCAAGTCTCATACGGACGTAGTACTGGCATTTCTGTGGTCGCATGGGTGGAAAGGGAACGAGGAAAAGAGTTCTCTATCCCCACTCACAAGAGTTTCCTTTCTAGGGACTCTGATAGATTCTGTAGAAATGAAAATTCACCTGACGGAGTCCAGGTTATCAAAGCTTCTAAATTCCTGCCGGGTTCTTCATTCCATTCCGCGCCCTTCGGTGGTTCAGTGTATGGAAGTAATCGGCTTAATGGTAGCGGCAATGGACATAGTGCCGTTTGCACGCTTACATCTCAGACCGCTGCAACTATGCATGCTCAGTCAGTGGAGCGGGGATTACACAGATTTGTCCCCTCAACTGAATCTGGACCAAGAGACCAGGGATTCTCTTCTCTGGTGGCTATCTCGGGTCCATCTGTCCAAAGGTATGACCTTTCGCAGGCCAGATTGGACAATTGTTACGACAGATGCCAGCCTTCTAGGTTGGGGTGCAGTCTGGAACTCCCTGAAGGCTCAGGGATCGTGGACTCAGGAGGAGTCTCTCCTTCCATTAAATATTCTGGAACTAAGAGCGATATTCAAGGCTCTTCAGGCTTGGCCTCAGTTAGCAACTCTGAGGTACATCAGATTTCAGTCGGACAACATCACGACTGTTGCTTACATCAACCATCAAGGGGGAACGAGAAGTTCCCTAGAGATGTTAGAAGTTTCAAAAATAATTCGCTGGGCAGAGATTCACTCTTGCCACCTATCAGCTATCCATATCCCAGGTGTAGAGCACTGGGAGGCGGATTTTCTAAGTCGTCAGACTTTTCATCCGGGAGAGTGGGAACTCCATCCGGAGGCATTTGCACAACTGATTCATCGTTGGGGCAAACCAGAAGTGGATCTCATGGCGTCTCGCCAGAACGCCAAGCTTTCGTGTTACGGATCCAGGTCCAGGGATCCCAAGGCGACACTGATAGATGCTCTAGCAGCGCCCTGGTCTTTCAACCTGGCTTATGTGTTTCCACCGTTTCCTCTGCTCCCTCGACTGATTGCCAAGATCAAGCAGGAGAGAGCATCTGTGATTCTGATAGCACCTGCGTGGCCACGCAGGACCTGGTATGCAGATCTAGTGGACTTGTCATCCTTTCCACCATGGTCTCTGCCTCTGAAACAGGACCTTCTACTTCAGGGTCCTTTCAACCATCCAAATCTAATTTCTCTGAGGCTGACTGCCTGGAGATTGAACGCTTGATTTTATCAAAGCGTGGCCTCTCCGAGTCAGTTATTGATACCTTAAGACAGGCACGAAAGCCTGTCATCAGGAAAATTTACCATAAGGTATGGCGTAGATATCTTTATTGGTGTGAATCCAAGGGTTACTCATGGAGTAAGGTCAGGATTGCTAGGATATTATCTTTTCTCCAAGAAGGTTTGGAAAAAGGATTGTCAGCTAGTTAAGCGTCTGGCAGATGTTCCAGACGTTCAGGCATTTTGTCAGGCTTTAGTTAGACTCAAGCCTGTGTTTAAACCTGTTGCTCCACCCTGGAGCTTAAACTTGGTTCTTAAGGTTCTTCAAGGAGTTCCGTTTGAACCTCTTCATTCCATAGATATCAAGCTTTTATCTTGGAAAGTTCTTTTTTTGGTAGCTATTTCCTCGGCTAGTAGGCTATCTGCCTTACAATGTAATTCTCCTTATCTGATTTTTCATACGGATAAGGTAGTCCTGCGTACCAAACCTGGGTTCTTACCTAAGGTGGTATCTAACAAGAATATCAATCAAGAGATTGTTGTTCCATCCTTGTGTTACACAATTTGGACGTGGTCCGTGCTTTAAAGTTTTACTTACAAGCTACTAAAGATGTTTGTCAAACATCTGCTTTGTTTGTTGTCTACTCTGGACAGAGGAGAGGTCAAAAGGCTTCGGCAACCTCTTTTTCTTTTTGACTAAGAAGCTTAATCCGCTTAGCCTATGAGACTGCTGGACAGCAACCTCCTGAAAGGATTACAGCTCATTCCACTAGAGCTGTGGCTTCCACTTGGGCCTTTAAAAATGAGGCTTCTTTTGATCAGATTTGCAAGGCGACGACTTGGTCTTCGCTTCATATTTTTTCAAAATTTTACAAATTTGATACTTTTGCTTCTTCGGAGGCTATATTTGGGAGAAAGGTTTTACGGGCAGTAGTTCCTTCCATTTAAGTTCCTGCCTTGTCCCTCCCTTCATCCGTGTACTTTAGCTTTGGTATTGGTATCCCACAAGTAATGGATGATCCATGGACTGGATACACCTTACAAGAGAAAACACAATTTATGCTTACCTGATAAATTTATTTATCTTGTGGTGTATCCAGTCCACGGCCCGCCCTGTCATTTTAAGGCAGGTAATTTTTAAATTTAAACTACAGTAACCACTGCACCCTATGGTTCCTCCTTTCTCGGCTTGTTTTCGGTCGAATGACTGGCTATGACAGTTAGGGGAGGAGCTATATTACAGCTCTGCTGTGGGTGTCCTCTTGCAACTTCCTGTTGGGAATGAGAATATCCCACAAGTAATGGATGATCCGTGGACTGGATACACCACAAGAGAAATAAATTTATCTGGTAAGCATAAATTGTGATATAGATATATATATATATATATAAATTCACAGGTTATTGTTGTTTTATATGCATGTAAAATTTAGTTATGTAACAAATAAATATATTTTTTTTAAAGTTAGTACAGTGTTTGCTTATCTGGTACACATTGAAATGGACTATAAAGTCAAAATAAAGTTTTATGATTCTGAATCAGATAGATCAGATAATTGGAAAGTTAAAGGGACATGAAAAGAAAACCAAATATTTTTCATGATTCAGATAGAGGATATCATTTTCAAAAAATGTCTTATTTACTTTGATTTTCTAATTTATTTCATTCTCTTGGTATCATTTATTGAAGGAGCAGCAATGCACGAATAATTTATAACAAAACACATGGGTGAGCCAATCAAAATTGAAATATATGTATATGCAGCCACCAATCAACAGCGAGAAAATAGCTTCTCCGCTGCTCCAAAGCTTGCCTAGAAAAACATTTCAACAAATGATAACAAGAGAAGGAAGATAATGAAATAATATAAGTTATTTTGAAAGCTATTTAATTAAAATTTAATTATCTATATGAATCGTGGAAGAAACATATTGGTTCATGTCCTTTTAAGTATATACATTTAATAATTTACTTCATTGATATAAATTTACAGTCTTTTTATGTAATAACTTCCTGAGCATGTGCAGAAGCTCACAGGGTATACATATAGGGGCATATTTATCAAGGTCTGGCGGACCTGATCCGACAGTGCGGATCATGTCCGACAGACCTCGCTGAATACGGCGAGCAATACGCTCGACCTATTCAGCATTGCACCAGCAGCTCACAAGACTTGCGGCCAATAGGACGCCCGCAGGGGGGTGTCAATCAAGCCGATCGTACTAGATCGTGTTGTATTGTTGCGAGTTTTGTCCGCCTGCTCAGAGCAGACGAACAGGTTATGGAGCAGCGGTCTTTGTGACCGCTGCTTCATAACTGCTGTTTATGGCGAGCCTGCAGGCTCGCCAGAAACACGGGGCATCAAGCTCCATTCGGAGCTTGATACAACATATGCCCCATAGTCTGTGATTGGATGATATCTGTCACATATACAGGTGACCATAAACCAAAAATTGGTATAAAAATAATTATATACATTTTAATGAAGTGTTAGAATTGCATTGTATTTTTATTAGCTATAGCTACTTCTTAATTATGTTATTTATTAAACAGCATGAGCGGTCCTCTAACAATAAGATATTTATATTATAAGGACAGGTATGTTTGGCTGATGCAGTCATGCACATACTAGAGAAAGTGAGACTGCAGCATGAGCGGTCCTCTAACAATAAGATATTTATATTATAAGGACAGGTATGTTTGGCTGATGCAGTCATGCACATACTAGAGAGTGAGACTGCAGCATGAGCGGTCCTCTAACAATAAGATATTTATATTATAAGGACAGGTATGTTTGGCTGATGCAGTCATGCACATACTAGAGAGTGAGACTGCAGCATGAGCGGTCCTTTAACAATAAGACATTTATATTATAAGGACAGGTATGTTTGGCTGATGCAGTCATGCACATACTAGAGAGTGAGACTGCAGCATGAGCGGTCCTCTAACAATAAGATATTTATATTATAAGGACAGGTATGTTTGGCTGATGCAGTCATGCACATACTAGAGAGTGAGACTGCAGCATGAGCGGTCCTTTAACAATAAGACATTTATATTTATAAGGACAGGTATGTTTGGCTGATGCAGTCATGCACATACTAGAGAGTGAGACTGCAGCATGAGCGGTCCTTTAACAATAAGACATTTATATTATAAGGACAGGTATGTTTGGCTGATGCAGTCATGCACATACTAGAGAGTGAGACTGCAGCATGAGCGGTCCTTTAACAAAAGACATTTATATTATAAGGACAGGTATGTTTGGCTGATGCAGTCATGCACATACTAGAGAGTGAGACTGCAGCATGAGCGGTCCTTTAACAATAAGACATTTATATTATAAGGACAGGTATGTTTGTCTGATGCAGTCATGCACATACTAGAGAGTGAGACTGCAGCATGAGCTGTCCTTTAACAATAAGACATTTATATTATAAGGACAGGTATGTTTGGCTGATGCAGTCATGCACATACTAGAGAGTGAGACTGCAGCATGAGCGGTCCTTTAACAATAAGATATTTATATTATAAGGACAGGTATGTTTGTCTGATGCAGTCATGCACATACTAGAGAGTGAGACTGCAGCATGAGCGGTCCTTTAACAATAAGATATTTATATTATAAGGACAGGTATGTTTGGCTGATGCTGTCATGCACATACTAGAGAGTGAGACTGCAGCATGAGCGGTCCTCTAACAATAAGATATTTATATTATAAGGACAGGTATGTTTGGCTGATGCAGTCATGCACATACTAGAGAGTGAGACTGCAGCATGAGCGGTCCTTTAACAATAAGACATTTATATTATAAGGACAGGTATGTTTGGCTGATGCAGTCATGCACATACTAGAGAGTGAGACTGCAGCATGAGCGGTCCTCTAACAATAAGATATTTATATTATAAGGACAGGTATGTTTGGCTGATGCAGTCATGCACATACTAGAGAGTGAGACTGCAGCATGAGCGGTCCTTTAACAATAAGACATTTATATTATAAGGACAGGTATGTTTAGCTGGTGCTGTCATGCACATACTAGAGAGAGTGAGACTGCAGCATGAGCGGTCCTCTAACAATAAGATATTTATATTATAAGGACAGGTATGTTTGGCTGATGCAGTCATGCACATACTAGAGAGTGAGACTGCAGCATGAGCGGTCCTTTAACAATAAGACATTTATATTATAAGGACAGGTATGTTTGGCTGATGCAGTCATGCACATACTAGAGAGTGAGACTGCAGCATGAGCGGTCCTTTAACAATAAGATATTTATATTATAAGGACAGGTATGTTTGGCTGATGCTGTCATGCACATACTAGAGAGTGAGACTGCAGCATGAGCGGTCCTCTAACAATAAGATATTTATATTATAAGGACAGGTATGTTTGTCTGATGCAGTCATGCACATACTAGAGAGTGAGACTGCAGCATGAGCGGTCCTTTAACAATAAGACATTTATATTATAAGGACAGGTATGTTTGGCTGATGCAGTCATGCACATACTAGAGAGTGAGACTGCAGCATGAGCGGTCCTCTAACAATAAGATATTTATATTATAAGGACAGGTATGTTTGGCTGATGCAGTCATGCACATACTAGAGAGTGAGACTGCAGCATGAGCGGTCCTTTAACAATAAGACATTTATATTATAAGGACAGGTATGTTTAGCTGGTGCTGTCATGCACATACTAGAGAGAGTGAGACTGCAGCATGAGCGGTCCTCTAACAATAAGATATTTATATTATAAGGACAGGTATGTTTGTCTGATGCAGTCATGCACATACTAGAGAGTGAGTCTGCAGCATGAGCGGTCCTTTAACAATAAGACATTTATATTATAAGGACAGGTATGTTTGGCTGATGCAGTCATGCACATACTAGAGAAAGTGAGACTGCAGCATGAGAAAAACATACATGGACTTAAAAAATATTACAACCAACGCTGAATGTGCAGTGGAGAGTAGAGGAAACTGCGCAAGAAAAGCATGAGGACGGCGCTGCTCAAAGTGAATTTGATAATAAATTGAAAAGTATAAAAAAAAATTATAAATGAATATTTAAAGGCACACTGAAACCAAATTTTTTCTTTCACGATTCAGGTAGAGCATGGAATTTTTATAAAATTTAAAATTTAATACTATTATTTTTTTTTTCAGTCAGTCTCCTTGGAGCTTGATTTGAAAAAGAAGGAATGTAAAGCTTAAGAAATGGAACAATTTTTGGTTCAGCATCTTGGATAGCGATTGCTGATTGGTGGCAACAATTAGCCAACAATCATCAAGCACTACCCAGGTACTGACCCAAGGATGGGCTGTCTCATAGGCTTACATTCATTCTTTTTCAAATAAATATTGTTACCAAGGGGTTAATTTATCAAGCTCGATACGGGGCTTCATGCCCCTGAGGCTCGCCGGAAAAGTTATGAAGTAGCTGTTGACATTTATCGATGTGCGGCGGACATGATACGCTACATCGTATAATTTCCCCTCGCACATTAATACATTGACCCCCAAGAGAACACAGAAAATTTGATAATAGGAGTAAATTAGAAAGTTGATAAAAAAAAACATTGATGCTCTATCGGAATCATGAAAGAAATAATTTGGGTTGTGTCCCTTTACGTTTGAATCTGACTTTGTGCCCCATAAAGTTGATTAAAGTTTATCCCTTGCCTTTATTTATAAATCATGAGAAGACAAATATATATAATCCAAAAAAATGAATATATTTGGTCTTCGTTGGGCAAAGTTTCCATCTTTAATTCTGTAAATATTATAAAAAAAAGGCCTTAAATGGATAATAAACAGTAAACACAAACATTTTATTTCAAGATAGAGATGAAAATTTAAAAAAGTATATTATTTAATAGTAAGTCATTATTTCTTCATTCACATGGAATCTTTATTTGAAAACAGGAATGAGCATTTTTTAGGTGCAGAACCTGGGTTGCACTTGCTTATTGGTTTGTTAAATGTTGCCACCTATCTCAAAAGCTCGCCAGGGTATTAAAACAAAAAATGGGCAGGCTCTGTCCTGTCCTTAACTTATCAAACTACAATTTCAAATAAAGATAACAAGAGAAAAAAGACAAATTAATAATAATAGGAGTATTTTAGAAAGTTGATTAAAAAATAAATGCTCTAGCAAAATCATGAAATACATTTTCAGAGTTTACTATCCCTTTAAGCTTGACTTACATTCCTGCTTTTTCAAATAAAGATGTCATGACAATGAAAAATAATATTAATTGAATTTATTTCTTTAGTTTACACATTTTGGAATGTGTAGTATGTACACACAGGCTAACACACACTAGAGTTTTTTACTATAAAAGAAAATTATTTTTGAAAACTTACCGGTGCTTGACACAGGCGGCTGTCCGCTCCACTGCTCCAACTGCAAAGACACCATCACGAACAGTGTTCCATGCCGCTTGCTTTGCCGAGGAGGAAACACTGGAGGAAAACAAGATGTGCCGGACTTTCAGCCCAGCAGACACAAGACACAAATTTTCCTCTGGCGTAAACATTGGCCCTCTATGCCTTGGTGATGTGGCACGCTGTTCAGCAGCACTAGAGTCAGACTCCTCAGAGGTTGTAAGTGGCCTCCTCCTCTTACATTATTTTTTGACACTGGTGTGCTTACCATGCCTCTCCTTGTCCCTACCTACCCTCTCCCTAGTACCAAGGTCCCTCTCCCTATCCTTATGTACAGGGTGCCTATGATGAATCCTATGCCTATCCCTACCTCTATCACTATCCCTATTATTATTACTAGTACTCTCCCTAGCTCCACAGTCCCTATCCCTACGTCCACTATCACTACCTCTAGTACTCTCCCTAGCTACACTGTCCCTATCTCTACTGTCCCTTTCACCTTCATGAACAATACCAATTTCTCTAGTAAAAGACATTCTCTCTCCAATATCAAACTGCTCTCTTCAACTCACAAAAATTATAAGAATCAGATATTAGTTACATGGGTGTGGCTATAGTGTGCAGGAGTGATGCAAGCATAATTGTCAACCAGGCTGCCTGATTGGCTGCACAGTGCACACACACTGCACACTGCACAGTCTAAATAATTATAAATATAATGATAAGTGTTTAAATGACATATTAAATGTATTTATTATTAATATATTACAGTCATTTAAAAGTGGAATACAATACATTTCATTTATGAATAATATTGATATGATTAAATAATATCTAATCGATTCGAGAAAAAAAAATCGAATGTATCCGAAATAATCGAACTGAATCGTATACGAAATTAAAAAACTCTCATAAATTACTATTCAGACCGAAATTACGTATCGGTCCGAAATTACGAATCGGTCCGAAATTCGAATGGTGGTTTCGAATGAATCCGAAAGAACGAAATAACTAAAAAACGTAACCGAAATGAATAAAGCCCGCATACCAAATTAATTTGACCGTATCTAACCGAAAAAAAAAAAACGAATCGAAACGAAATGAAACGAAACAAATTTTTCGACTGCGCACATGTCTACCTGATACCATCTATAACTAGTCCAATTATTGCATGGTCGGAAATTGCTATATCTTGAATCATAGGATTTAGATCCAGTGACAGCATTAGTTCGTTTATTAGAAAAAGATCAATTTGAGACATCGTTTTATGCGTCTTGGACTCACAGATGAAGCTTTTTGTATCTGGATTTTTAATTCGCAAAATGTCATACAGGTTCACTTTATTACGAAAAGAAGCAAATAATCTTTCTTAAGATTTTCTACCTACATAGGGGTTACCGACTCTAGTTCTTTCTAACACTGGGGCTGTCTTCATTTTAAAGTCACTGGCAATAATCAAATTTTTATTTATATATGGGAAGAGTTTAGTATATATTTTATCCCAAAACTCAGGATCTAATTCATTTGAGCCATATATATAACATATAACTAATGATGTATCTCCATGTTCTATTTCAGCTATAATGTACCTACCCCCTGGATCCCACACCTGGGTAACAATCTTATAGCTAAAATGTTTGCAAATAATATTGCAATACCTCTCTTACGTTTCGGTCCAGGGGCAGCTAATATCTCACCTACCCATTTACATTTAAGTTTACCCAACTCAACATCCTGCAGTGCGGTCTCCTGTAGGAGAACCATGTCTGGATTATTTGTTTTAATAGTTTCAAAATGATGCTCCTTTTTGCCGGGGATGTTATTCCCCCGACATTCCATGATAGTATATTAACCATCTCCCTTACTGGGTGTTAAATCAACAGCAACAACAACCACACAAAAAAAAAAAAGGGACACAGAAACAAAAAAAAAAAAGGATAAAAACACGGTTCTCTGTATATCATAGCTCTGTAAAGTGGTAACTCACACATCAATCTTTGTACATTAATATTCTTAAATACATTAACAATAGTGGTCAATAATGGCCTATATCTGTTCTAGATTGTGTTTGTGATACCATTAAGCGGAGAGAGTAGACATTCATATACAAAATAAGAGCCTCCAGGGATGTTTGTCTGATCTTATACACTCTGGATGTCATAGATCTATAAATAGTAACTCACAAATACATTTTTTGTACATTAATATTCTTTTTTTTTTTTTTTATTAATGTAGAAAAACATGATACAACAGTGAATAATAAGTTGCAGACAAAGAAAGAAAAAGAAAAACATTACATGAAGTATTGTCACTAAGGTAACTAAGGATCTATATTTTTCTTCTGAGTCTTTAACACCAAGGTTAATTTAATTTAAAAGAGGCACGGGTGCCAAGATCAATTCAGCTTAATGGAGGAGAAAAGAAAGAAAAAAAAAAAAAAAGGAAGTCCCCCCTCTCCGCCTCCCCCCTCATATTTTTACGCAACTAATTTTTTGTATATATTCTACAAAACTAATATCTTGATAAAGAATGAAGTCTTTCCATGTTTTTATAAAATTATTGTTCTTATTATTTTCCATTCTATAGTCATAGGCTGCTAGAATTACCTCATTTTTTAGCAGGTTTATTACTTCCTTAATAGAAGGTATTTTTGGAGTAATCCAATTATTAAACAGAAGTTTCCTAAGCACTAATATAGCCGTTAGGATAGATTTTTCCTTATTTCCCCATTCCTTATTACCTAGTAAAAGAATTATAGATTTAATCGAAAAAGTTACTCTAAATCCAACCACAAGAGACAGATAATGGGCTACTTTTAGCCAAAACTGGTTCACCTTGGGACAGTCCCATAGTAAATGGGCTAGGTTTGGGTCAATATAAGAACATTTAACACACTGATTCTTCACTTTGGGGTTCCATTTGGCCACCCGTTGTGGTGTTAGGTAATCTTTATTAAATAACCTAAACTGGGTTTCCCTTAGATAAATTGATTGTGTTAATGATTGCACTCTTTTTAAGCTCCAAGAAAATTCGTCAAAGGGATCCGTAATATTTAGAATCTCCTTCCAGTGAAGGACTACCTGAAATATTTTATCTTTTCTCTCCGTTGTTTTCAATATTTTATAAATATTAGAAAGTGATGGTTTTTCTGGTTTAATAAAATCTAATAAAGGATGTTCCAAAAAGCTATGTGGAGCCAGTTTTAGAGTTCTATAGGCATAATTTTTAACTTGAAGAAAATAGAATCCATGTTTATTTTGAACCACTGGATTCTTTTGCTGAAATTCGAAAAAATTGTATAATCTCTTTGAGTTGGGGACAAAAAATCATTAAGAGTAAGATCTTTAAATGGAGACCATTTTCTATAAATATTAACTGAGTTGCCTAGCGGAAAGAAAAGGTTCCCTTGGACAGGTAACCACTTGGAAAAACTAGTTGATTGGCCTAAGGATTTTATCACTTTCCTCCAAGATATTAAGATATCTTTATATAAAATATGGTTGGAGATTCCTTTCCCTAAGAGTTTATTTGGAGCATGGACTGTAAATCCTGGGGCATGAGGAAAACATATATGTTCCTCGATTTCTTTATCCGATAGTTTAAATGATTGAAATAACCAGTCAATTGGAGTTCGAAGAATAGTAGCTAAGTTATATTTTTCCAGACTTGGTAAGTCTAGACCTCCCTTTGAATATTTCTGATATAATACGTCTAGTTTTATTCTTGGTTTTCGTCCACTCCAAAGAAAGTATCTCAAAGCCTGATTAAATCTCCACAGATCTCTCTTCTTAATTAGTAAAGGAAGCATTCTACATGGGTATAACATTTTTGGAATTATGAACATTTTAAACAGGTTTATCTTACCCGAGAGTGTAACCGGAAAGAATGCCCAGCTCCTCAGTTTTTCCTTAGATTCCTGCACAGCTGGAAGAATATTATCTTGGTACCAATGAACAGGATCCATAGAGAGTCTCAATCCCAAATACTCCAGCACCTCTGAATCAAGGAATTGATAATTGGTTTGTACATTTTTCTTATTTAACCAGATAACTTTTGATTTGGAAAAGTTAGTCTTATATCCTGATATAGCACTATATACATTTAAGAGATTTGTTACCCCATCAATAGATTCGCTTGGATTAGAGACAAAGAGAAGAAGATCATCTGCAAATAAAGAGATTTTTAGTACCGAGTTACCTATGTTTATTCCTGGAAGTGTGTCTCTCAATCTAATGGCCAAAGGTTCCAATACTAAATTAAAGAGCAATGGGGAAAGTGGACACCCTTGACGGGTGCCTCTTGAGAGTGTAAAAGATTCTGTAGTATCGCCATTGATTAAAAGCGATGCCCTGGAGTCAGAGTATATCCTGTCAATGAAATTGACAAAGTTATCTCTAAATCCATAGCTCTTTAGGGCCCGGATCAGAAAAGGCCATTCCACTCTGTCTTCATCCAAGGATAGCAGGAAGGCCTCCGGCAGAGCGAAATTATTGGTCTTAAAATAAGAAATTACCTGGAGAATTTTCCTTATATTTTTCTCCGATGTTCTACCAACTACAAAGCCGACTTGGTCAGAGTGGATTAACTTTGGTAGTATTAATTTTAATCGCTCTGCCACTATCTTCATTAAGATCTTGTAATCAAGATTCAGTAGCGATATAGGCCTATATGCAGTTACTTCCAAAAGATCTTTATTCGGTTTAGGAATTAGTACTATGTTAGCTCTTTTAAAATCTTCTGTAATCTTAACATTGTCATCAAAATAAGAGTTAAAAAGATCTTTTAGAACTGGAACAATCTCATCCTTTAATATCCAATAGAACTCTAATGGCAAGTTATCTGGACCCGGAGCCTTACCTTTAGACATTGCAGTAATAACCTTAAGTATTTCCTGAGTCGTAATAGGTGCATTTAAATTCTCGCTTTCTTCATCTAAGATCTTAGGGAGAGCCATGCCTTTGAGGAAAGTATCAATATCTTTTATTTGGGGATTTTGTGAAGAGTAAAGTTCAGAATAATAGTTTTGAAAAGTACTAGCTATTTGTTTTTGATCAAGGGTTATGATATTATTATTTTTAATAGCTACTATTGATTTCTTTTGGTCTTGCCTTTTAAAAATAGAGGCCAGTAATTTCCCTGTTTTGTTTCCGTACCTCTTAAATTTTGCTTCTCTTTTATATAGTGAGTCTTGTGCGTTTACCAGGAGATGTTGATCTCTTTCTTTTTTACTTGCGAAATATTTATTTCTATTAATTCTATTTGGTTTACTTAAATAGCATGCATAATCATTTTTTAAGTTATTTGATAACTCATTAAATCTTTTTGCTTGCTGTTTTGCTCCGGGTCGTGGGCCCTCCCGCCTCTGCGGCGAGGCGCGGGGCGCACCGAGGGCAGTCCGCCCCGGTTGACAGCCGCGCCAGGAGCGGGGGGCCCCGTCCCCCCCTCGCCGCCCCCGGGCCCGACCCGCCCCCTCCCCGGCGAAGGGGAAGACAATAATATTGCAATACCTCTCTTACGTTTCGGGCCAGGGGCAGCTAATATCTCACCTACCCATTTACATTTAAGTTTACCCAACTCAACATCCTGCAGTGGGGTCTCCTGTAGGAGAACCATGTCTGGATTATTTGTTTTAATAGTTTCAAAATGATGCTCCTTTTTGCCGGGGATGTTATTCCCCCGACATTCCATGATAGTATATTAACCATCTCCCTTACTGGGTGTTAAATCAACAGCAACAACAACCACACAAAAAAAAAAGGGACACAGAAACAAAAAAAAAAAAAAGGATAAAAACACGGTTCTCTGTATATCATAGCTCTGTAAAGTGGTAACTCACACATCAATCTTTGCACATTAATATTCTTAAATACATTAACAATAGTGGTCAATAATGGCCTATATCTGTTCTAGATTGTGTTTGTGATACCATTAAGCGGAGAGAGTAGACATTCATATATAAAATAAGAGCATCCAGGGATGTTTGTCTGATCTTATACACTCTGGATGTCATAGATCTATAAATAGTAACTCACACATACATTTTTTGTACATTAATATTCTTAAATGTATAAACAATAGTGGCTATTGATGACCTATATCTGTTCTATATTTTGAAACCATTGAACAAGAGAAAATAAAACAGATTAAAATGTAGAATAAGAAACTCCAGAAATACATTTCTAAGCTTGTTCTACAATAATGTACTGATATACTTTCTGGCTTCTTGAACAGTTTTCAATGGCACATTTTCATTATTTACTTTAAAACAAATTTTCGCTGGGTAAATAAGCCTGGCCTGAACACCTTTCTGGATTAAGGTTGTACAGTAAGGAGACATTTCTTTACGTTCATCATCGTTTCAACAGAGAAATCCTGAAACAAGAGGATTTTCTCCTGACCTATCATTAACGGATTTTTCTGTCTAAATTGCCTCATAATTTATTGTTATCTTATCTTGAAAGTTTAAATACTTTACCATAATAGGTCTGGATCTGTGTGTGCCATCAGTGCCAACTTTAAGTGCCCCTAGTCTATGTGCCCTCTCTACCAGGAAGGATGTATCTGAGACTTGGAGACCCAATAATAGTGGTAATTCTTTGGTGGCAAATTAAATTAAATCTTGGTGCATGACCGTTTATGGGAGACCTATTATTTTCACGTTATTTCTACGCGAACGGTCTTCCAGTTCCTCTACTTTATTTTGTAACTTTATTATTTTGTCCTCTTGGGACTTGAACATCTTTTCCTGTATTCCTAACTGATCCTCTAGGTCTGATACTTGTGATTCTGCTTCAGTCAGCCTTCTTGAAAATTGTCTAACCTCTTCCGTGAGGCCTAATATCTCACCTTTGATTGAATTAAATTGTGGCATTATTAAGTCAGAATTTTTTTGTATCAATATGTGTGAATCATAATTACCTGACTGTACTACTTATAGATCAATACTCTGTTCTAACACTGAGTTTTTTTGTTATTTTTTTTTTCTTGTTGTTTGGGTGGCATTGCTGGTGATTTATTTTTAATTTGTGTGATCAGTTTTATCTTTCACTCACTTTTAAATACAGCATAGTAATGTATATATGTTCTATGTAAATTCAATGTTTTCAGCAATGCAAGTGATTTTGATTAAATACGTCCATTTCCTAGACCATTTCAGATTGCCTGAGGAGTTTGCAACTTTACTTTAAACTACAGAGGGTTTTACATTGGTAAACTAAATATATATATATCAAGACTGATTTTGCAATCCAGGAATTGATAAGCCCATGTGAATATGTGATATGCATTAAAGACTTGAATCACGAAAAAAAAAAATAAGTACAGTATTTCAGTTGAAAATGATCCTGTCAGGGTTTTTACCTGTTTTGTTTACCATGTGCTGCTTGCAGCCATTTTACTCACCTCTCTTGCAGACTATGGTGCATTGTAGGGGATGCTGCTCATTTCCTGCACTTCCTTTTATGGCCAGACTGGTGTGCATCATCCATGTGAGACAGGATGCAGTATCAGAATTGTGATGTCATCACTTATTATTTAAAGGGCCTCTGTTCAGTATGCTTTGCCTTTGCATTGTCTCAGACCTGTTTGTGAGAGCTCCTGTATATTACCTGGCTATCTGACGTCCCTCCTGGTTCCTGATCCCTGGCTTGTTCCTGACTCTGCTATTTTCCTTGTTTCTGATTCCGGCTCGTTTGACTACTCGCTTTGGCTCCTGACTTGGCTCGTCTGACTACCAGCTCTGGTTTTTGATTCCTGGCTTGTTATTTGAATGGTGGACTTTTTATTATTTTTTGCTATAAATAAAGGTGTGATTATTTTTGCACTTCTCGTCTCAGTCTGATTCCTGGCACCCTGACATTACGCAAAGGCCATGAATCCTGATGGTGCTGATAATCCACCTTTACCTGCCATAATTTCCAGGATGGATGAACAGGATCACCGCTTGGATCAATTTGCACTAGCCCTGCAAACCCTGCTGACTCGCACTGCACATTTGGACCAAAATGTCCCGCAAGTTATGGCTGCTCCTGTTTCTGCTGCTGCACCTAGTCCTACCAGGAGCATATCCAGTTCTGCACCTCTACCTCAGCGATATGGAGGCGATCCTAATCAGTGCAGAGGGTTTTTTAACCAGGTGGGCATTTACTTTGAGATGTTACCTCAGGCGTTTCCCTCTGACAGAGCTAAGGTGGGATTTCTCATCTCGTAGCTCTCTGGCACAGCTCTTGCCTGGGTTTCAAATTACTCTGAATTTGTGGCCTCCTTTCAAAGGGTATTTGATGTTCCGGCTCGCTCCTCCTCTGCTGCTAAACGACTCATGTCCATTCAGCAAGGTACAAGATCTGTTGCTCAGTATGCCATTGAGATCCGTACACTTGCCGCAGAGGTAGGTTGGAACAATGAAGCCCTTGTTGCCGCCTTCTTTCATGGGCTCTCTGATGCGATTAAAGACAAAGTTGCTGCCAGAGATTTACCAGAGGATCTTGAGGCATTGGTGTCTTTTTTTATCCTAATTGACTTCAGACTAAGTGAGAGGCCCTCTTTCAAGGAGCGCTTGCGGAAGCCTCCTCCCTTGCCTCCTGTTATCAAGTCACCAGGTACTGCTGAGCCAATGCAGTTGGGATTCACACGTCTCTCCATGGCGGAGAGGGCCTTTAGGAGGAGGGAGGGGCTCTACCTCTATTGTGGGTTACAGGGCCACCTTTTGAAGTCTTGTCCTACACGGCCGGGAAACGCTCACAGCTAAGGTCCTATCAGAATACATAGACAGAAGACTCCAAAAACATGTTCAAAAATTGCCCTCTTATCTCAGGGACTCAACTGAAGTCCTGA
This sequence comes from Bombina bombina, assembly GCF_027579735.1. Taxonomy (NCBI): domain Eukaryota; kingdom Metazoa; phylum Chordata; class Amphibia; order Anura; family Bombinatoridae; genus Bombina; species Bombina bombina. The sequence goes on along the minus strand of NC_069504.1, from coordinate 942,234,823 downwards.
ACATACTCAACAGTCTAGAATGGAATAGACAATACATTCTGGCTACTTGTGACATCACTGCTCTTTATACGAGCATCCCACATGACCTGGGTCTGGAAGCAGTCAGACACTTTATGGAGAAGGATATAGAACTGAGTCAGGAACAGAGAGAATTTGTCCTGGAAGGTATCTCATACATCCTCAGCCACAACTATTTCAACGACAGAGGAACATTTTACAACCAAAAATGTGGAACAGCTATGGGGACCAGGTTTGCGCCTAGCTATGCTAACTTGTATATGGGCCAATGGGAGAACCTGTTTTGGGACTCCTGCCCAGCAGGCGCAGACCTGGTCCTTTATAAGAGGTACATAGATGACATCCTCATTGTGTGGAAGGGGTCTGTCGAAGACCTCCAACACACCATAAATGTGATGAACAATAACAGAATGAACTTAAAATTCACACACGAAATAAGTAAATATAACATCCACTTTCTAGATTTGAATATAAATGTAAAACAAGGGAAACTTTCGACATCCACATACTTCAAGGACGTAGACTGTAGTAACTACATCCATCAAACCAGTTGTCACCATCATAGATGGAAATCGAATATCCCGAAAGGACAGCTGATGAGGATTAGGAAAAACTGCTCTGACACAGATAAATGGAAGGAACAGTCTGAAATCCTGAAAAAAAGATTCATGGACAGGGGATACGACGAAAAGACTATACATAAAACAATAGAAGAAGTGGAGAAAATGGACAGAAGATCGATGCTGAAATATAAAGAAAAGACCCCACAAGGAAGCAACACCATAAAGGTACCTTTCATCTTGGAATACAGTGAGAATAAGTTTCTAATTGAAAAGATAATTAAGAAACACTGGCATTTTCTCAAGGAAGATAACATAATTGGGAAGGATCTGGGAGAGTCCCCCACGTTCATATATAGGAAAACGAAAAACCTAAAGACTATGATTGCCCCCAGTGTACCTATAGCAACCAGAAAGACCAGAATAAATGATGTATATGGCAAACAATTAAAAGGCTTTTTTCCATGCCATTTATGTAAAGCTTGTAAACACGGTAAGAAGAGCCAGACGTTTAAATCCAAGATTACAAAAGAGTCTTTTAATATGAAAGAAATGATTAGGTGCCAGGATTCGGGCGTCATATACCTAATTGAATGTGGATGTGGACTGCAATATATAGGACAAACCTCCAGAAAACTCTGAGACAGAATTCGAGAGCACCTCTTACAGATAAAGTGGGGCAAGGAGGACTTCCCACTGTACAAACATTTTAAGGAAGTCCATAATGGTAACAATAAAACCTTTAAATATATGGGTATCAGCAGACCAATAAAAAATTGGAGAGGGGGGGATTTTGAAAGACAACTTTTGAAAGTAGAATCAAAGTGGATTTTCCTGTTAGACTGCACCTTTCCCAAAGGCCTAAATAGCAGCACGGAAATATTCCATCTATTATGAGCTAAGTCCACTTGACAGTTCAATATCCAATAACCCCATATCTGACCCCTTATAACATTAATGTAATGGGCGAAAAAATGTGGAAATATACCAAAGGGCCATCCAGCTTATGCATTTTGAAACTTGTGTATTTTTGAGAGTTTGGTTCTTTGGAGTTTTAAAGTTTTAGAGTTCAGGCTTTTTAGATTTTAGAAATCACTGGTATTCTTCTTAAAAAGACTGGCATCTTAACCCATGTTTTAACCTAGTTGTTTTACTTCTTATTCTAACATTTTAACTCTTGCTTTTTAATTTTCACCTCCCGCTCTTATCCCATCATTCTCAGTTTTATACAATGCTATTTTTTGTATATGTTCCTATATACATATACTAAGAAGGTTTTTTATATACTATATATACACTGTCCTATACACACATATATACATAACCTGTTTATCAGAGTTAGGGTCCACTATGACCAACGGACTGTTGGGTTATGAGACTCAGATATTACAATTTGTCGATCCCAAGTGCCACAGTAAATGAAAATTCCCATCTCCCTATATGTTTTTATATGTATTTATAGGTATATATATGTTTCTATTGGTTTTTATATGTTCCAAATTATGTAGAAATATCTTTATAACAGATTTTAAATAGACCAATACAATGATAACATATATGATTTTATTGCACTCATTTGAAAGGTTATATATACAGTTTTTGCATTTTTATATGATTCTGTATCTATGTATTATTGTATCTGTATTTTTATATATTTTTATATGTTTTTTGTATTCTATAATGGACCAATTCAATGCCGATCACGTTGAGTATATATACACATACAAACCATTTTATTATACTTAGACAGATCCTGAGCCTAATACCACTAATTATAAAATATTGGCAAATAGCATCTATACCTCAAATTTCAGAGACTATCAGGCCCATTTATCAAGCTCTGTACGGAGCTTGAAGGGCCGTGTTTCTGGCGAGTCTTCAGACTCGCCAGAAACACAAGTTATGAAGCAGCGGTCTAAAGACCGCTGCTCCATAACCCTGTCCGCCTGCTCTGAACAGGCGGACAGGAATCACCGGACATCAACCCGATCAAATACGATCGGGTTGATTGACAGCTCCCTGCTGGCGGCCGATTGGCCGCGAGTCAGCAGGGGGCGGCGTTGCACCAGCAGCTCTTGTGAGCTGCTGGTGCAATGTTAAATGCGGAGAGCGTATTGCTCTCCGCATTTAGCGAGGTCTTGCGGACCTGATCCGCAGTGTCGGATCAGGTCCGCAAGCCCTTTGATAAATGGGCCTGATAGTCTCTGTGGACAGAGGTACAACATGCGGTAACAGGAGCGCCAACCGGAAGTGCGCACACGAGCTACGATGTCACTTCTGGCCAATCTCCATTTCCGGTAAAAACATCCGGCAAACAAGACATGACTTTACACATTAACTACAAGGTCAAGTACTATAATGAAACAAATATTATTACGAAATAAGAAATAGAAACAACACACAAGGAGCATTAAATTAGGACTTATACACAACGAAAAGACGCATTTTTCGTAACGGCTTATTTGGCGCGAATTTTTGGCGCAAAAACTAATCCAATCCCATTGGCCAAACAATACATTTAAGGCAAACAAACGATAGAGCCTGTACCAGTCTTGAGAAAGGTTCTATGTGAACCGAAACGCGTTGGCTAACTGGTATAACGGCTCAGGATCTCATTGGTGAGTTTATTACTTTTACCATTATCTTTTAGTAGCTTTGTTGCACTATGTTCGCTTTTCTCATCATTTTATAGGTTCAAGATGATATTACTGAAGTTCTAACACACACCTCAAGAAGAGGACCTACACATAGGAACCACAATATTACTACACTTGTCTGGATATATTTTGGATACATTTGAGTTTCAACAGACTTCTTAACAACATTTGCATTTGGAGTTATCACTACCTTTTGGGAACATTTGTTATACCTTTTGGGATCATTTGTTATACTATTATATATCACTATTTTTAAGGATATATTTGACATTCACTAAGGCATATTTTTGGAAAACACTCCACTTATTTTTATTTTTATTTTTATTTTTGCAATTATTTTTCACAGTTGTGATATCACAAATTGTATTTTTGAATAATTTTTTAATATTTTTCATTTTTGAGAGGCATTTAATCTATTTTTTCACAATTTTTTTTTTCACACATTTTCTTTTTTTCATATTTTTGAGTGGTTCACTATATTTGAACACACCAGCATTGGGACACTTTAAAAAGTCGATATACCATAGGATCACATGACTATTCCTCAGATTTTTAAGACTATATTCTATAAATCCCCCCTTTTTTATGTGCACATATTGGTACCATAGATTTGTTTTTAATATCCTGTTATAGAATTGGGTTTTAAAGGATTTTTTATGTATTTTATGTATACACACATTGTCAAGGATTTTTAACTACATATGTCATATTAAAATGTTATTAGCAAAACGTAATAAATGGTTTTAGCAAAACATATAGGAGCTTTTGATCCATTATAAATTATTATTTTTTCGCATACACTGTAATATTTATGCACTTAGACTTATCGGCTATTTGCATTACGATTACACTCGTCACTTATAGTTATACCAATCGTGGACACCATCTTTAGCCACAAACCCTTTTTTCTAGGGCTTTGTAGCGCTGTACTCACTAAGCACTTTTAATCTATTGACATTTTGGGATCTGGTTGGGAGATTCCGCAACAAGAGCACAGCTTGTATGGTTGACATCTTGGCGCTGCAAGATATACATTCATAAGGTCCTGTCGGGGGCAGACCTTGGGTGGTTTATCCTCATCCTCGGAACTGCTAAAGGAGAAACCTTTTGTCACAGTTGTCCTTTCCTGGGTGGACTCCTCCATAGTCACCAAGGCTCTTGTTTACTCCGGTGCTGTGGGCTAATTCATTGACAGTGCTTTGTATCAAAACACTACATTCCTGTTTTGCTTCGGTCCATTCTGCTTGCTATTGAGGCCATTGATGGCAGGCCCCTTCAGCCCGCACTCATTACTCATGAAACTGCTCAGTTATCCATGGCTGTTAGGGCTCTCCATTTTGAAACCCTCCAGTTCCAGGTGATAAACTCTCCGCATTTTCCGGTTGTTCTTGGTTATCCCTGGCTCCAAAAGCACAATCCCAGTCTCGATTGGTGCAGGTCCGAAATTTTGTCGTGGTCTCCGCAATGTATTTCCACTTGTCTTCAGAAACTAGTTAAAGTCTTATGCACTTCTTCGGTATCTCAATTGCCAGAGGAGTACCGAGAGTTCCTAGATGTTTTTGACAAGGTGCGTGCTGGTACGTTGCCTCCTCACCGGTCTTACGATTTTGCCATAAACCTGCAACCCGGAGCCATTCCTCCTCGGGGCCGGGTCTGTTGTGGAGAATTATGCTATGGAGGAGTATGTTGCCGATGCTCTGTCATGGGGGATCATCCGTAAATCCTGCTCTCCTGTAGGGGCTGGCTTCTTCTTTGTGAAGAAAAAGGGTGGTGAGTTAAGACCATGCATCGATTATAGGGGTCTTAATCGTCTTACCATTAAGAATGCTTACCCTATTCTGCTCATTACGGAACTCTCTGACCGCCTCAAGGGAGCTATGGTCTTTACTAAACTTGATTTGAGAGGAGCATACAATCTCATTAGGATCAAGGAGGCCCACAAATGGAAAACAGCATTTAACACCAGGAGCGGGCATTATGAGTATCTTGTAATGCCCACACTTGAGGCTCATCGTTCTGATGTTACAAGGTTTCTTCAGAGACTACGTGAGAATGGCCTGTTTTGTAAACTCGACAAGTGTGAGTTCCATGAGACTCAAGTAACCTTCCTAGGTTATGTTATCTCCATTGCAGGGTTCTCCATGGATCCTGACAAGTTATCTGCAGTTCTGCAGTGGCCTCGCTTAGTTGGTCTTCGGTCTATTCAACATTTTTTGGGGTTTGCCAATTACTATATAAAGTTTATTAAAAACTTTTCTTCCTTGGTCAAACCTATCACAGACAAGACCCGTAAAGAGAATGATCCACTCCATTGGTCACCTACTGCTATTAAGGCCTTTGATAGTCTTAAGACTGCCTTTGCTGCCGCTCCAGTTCTGGCTCATCCTAACCCTGTCCTGCCTTTCGTTCTTGAGGTTGATGCATCTGAGACTGGAGTAGGTGCCCTCTTGTCTCAACGTCCTACGCCTGACGGTTCCTTGCATCCGTGTGGTTTCTTCTCTAAGAAATTGTCTCCAGCAGAGAGCAATTATGAAATTGGAGACAGGGAATTACTGGCTATAATTTTGGGACTCAAGGAATGGAGGCATCTTCTCGAGGGTACTAGCGTGCCAGTACTAATTCTTACTGACCACCCTTTCTGAAGCAAAACGTTTGTCACCCCGACAGGCCAGATGGGCGCTATTTTTGTCTCGGTTTCATTTTGTGGTCTCCTACCTGCCTGGTAGTAAGAATATTAGGGCTGATGCCCTCTCTCGACAATATTCGCCTCTGTCGAAGGAGGAGTCTGTACCTACTCCAGTTATACCTACTGACCATATTTTGGCTACCATACATACTAATTTGACTTCTCCCTTGGGGGAGGAGATCCTGGCTGCACAAACCAATGCACCTCCTGAGAAACATAGTGGTTAGTGTTTTGTTCCTGAGAATCTTCAAACTAAACTTTTGCACACTTACCACTATCCTAAAGCCGCAGGTCACCCAGGCAAGAACCAAATTATTTGGTCTGTCACTCGACAATTCTGGAGGCCAGGTCTTCGTTCTGATGTTGCTGCGTATGCTGCCTCCTGCTCAGTTTGTGCACAGAATAAGACTCCTCGACATCTTTCTGTGGGTCTTCTTCAACTTTTTTTTTGTTGATCCAGCTTTCCTTCTCCTCGACATATCACCCTCAATCCAATGGGGCTGCGGAACGGTCTAATCAAGCTCTGGAACAGTTCCTCCATTGCTATGTCTCAGATCACCACAATAATTGGTCTGAACTGTTATCTTGGGCTTAGTTTGCTCATAATAGTACTATTAATGCTTCCTCCAAGTTATCTCCGTTCATGGTGAATTATGGGTTTCAACCATCCTTGTTGCCTGATTCATTCATGTCTCAGGGTATTCCGGCTTTGGAGGAGCATCTCCGGCAACTCCGTTCCATGTGGGTTCAGATTCAGGATTGCCTTCATCGTTCTATGCAGCGCCAAAAGTTCCAGGCTGATCGTAGGCGTCTGCCCGCGCCTTCCTACCAGGTTGGTGAGAGAGTTTGGCTGTCCTCCCGCAACTTGAATCTTCATGTGGTTTCCAATAAACTGGCTCCCCGTTTTGTTGGTCCTTTTTGAATACTCCGACGGGTCAATCCTGTGGCTTACGCTCTTGACCTTCCTCCTGCAATGCACATCTCCAATGTTTTTCATGTCTACCTCTTGAAACCATTGGTTTGTAATTGGTTTACCACTGTGTTGCCTCGTCCCCGTCCTATCTTTGCTGACAACCATGAGGAGTATGAGGTCAGCAGCATTATTGACTCTCGTATGTCCAGGGGCCGCATACAGTATTTGGTTCACTGGAGGGGCTACGGTCCGGAGGGTTCCCTCCTCTGATGTTCATGCTGGCGCCCTTCTCCGTGCCTTCCATGCCCGTTTCCCCAATAAGCATTTTGTCCTCCTGTGAGGGAGGGGTCGTTGAGGGGAGGGTACTGTCAGGGTTTTTACCTGTTTTGTTTGCCATGTGCTGCTGGCAGCCATTTTACTCACCTCTTTTGCAGACTATGGTGCATTGTGGGGGATGCTGCTAATTTGCTGCACTTCCTTTTATGGCCAGACTGGTGTGCATCATCCATGTGAGACAGGATGCAGTCTCAGAATTGTGATGTCATCACTTATTATTTAAAGGGCCTCTGTTCAGTATGCTTTGCCTTTGCATTGTCTCAGACCTGTTTGTGAGAGCTCCTGTATATTACCTGGCTATCTGACATCCCTCCTGGTTCCTGATCCCTGGCTTGTTCCTGACTCTGCTGTTTCCCTTGCTCCTGATTCCGGCTCGCCTGACTACTTGCTTTGGCTCCTGACTCAGCTCGTCTGACTACCAGCTCTGGTTTTTGATTCCTGGCTTGTTATTTGACTTGTGGACTTTTTATTATTTTTTGCTATTAATAAAGGTGTGATTATTTTTGCACTTCTGGTATCAGTCTGATTCCTGGCACCCTGACAGATCCCCCCTGTTTGACACACCTTTTCCTCTACAGATAAATATTGCAAGAATACCACCTAGTTAGAAAATAAGCTAATCTGTTTGGTACTTCCTCTTAAAGTTATTGTGTCATATTTTGAATTCTTTGTTATATTAATTAACATTATAAACTGCATTCTCATTTAACATTATACTTACTAGTGACACTATATCTTGATATAAATATGTAATAACATACATTAAAAATCTGTTTGCCAGTGAAATATGTGACCAGTACAAATACAGTATTGGAAACAGTTATTTAGCTGTCAAAAACCTTTGTCTCTTCCAATTTAGTAGTAATAACATCAAAGTGCTTGTAAGAAATGAAATGTACCTTGGGAAGACCAATTAAAGACTTCTATTTGAAATGAATAGGAGAACCAGCTTCCAGATCATACAGACTTGTTTTAAGATAGGAATGAGAAACCCAGTAAACTCTAAAACCATATAAAACGTAAAAAGTATACTCACAAGAATGAAACAATGTATCCAATAAACAATCCTCAATAGCTTACATTGCCATAGCAATACACATTTTTAAAGATTTAACCTAAATCTACTGCCCTCTAACTTAAAGAGACAGTCTAGTCAAAAATAAATTTTCATGATTCAGATAGGGTATGTAATTTTAAACAACTTTCCATTTTACTTTCATCATCAATTTTGCTTTGTTCTCTTGGTATTCTTAGTTTAAAGCTAAACCTAGGTAGGTCATATGCTAATCTTTCAGCACTTGAAGGCTGCCTCTTATTTGAATGCATTTTGACAGTTTATCACAACTAGAGGGCCTTAGTTCATGTGTACCACGCATTTCGAGTTACCTAGGAATCAGCACTAATTGGCTCAATACAAATCTGTCAAAAGAACTGAAATAAGGGGGGAGTCTGCAGAGTCTTGGATACAAGGTAATCACAGAAGAAAAAAGTATATAAATTATATTAATATAAATGTTGGTTATGCAAAACTGGGGAATGGGTAATAAAGGTATTATCTATCTTTTTAAACAATAACAATTCTGGTGTAGACTGTTTCTTTAAGATTGTTTTGGCATTTGTTTAATGCTGTCTGCATTTATCATTGCACAAGCAGTTCTTGTGAACTGCTTGTGCAATGCCGCCCCCTACAGATTCATGGCCAATCGTCCGCTAGCAGGGGGTGTCAATCAGCCCGATCATATAGGATCATGTGGATTGATGTCCGCAGCCTCAGAACAGGCGGACAAGTTATGGAACAGCAGTCTTTGGACCTCTGCTTCATAACTGCTGTTTCCGGCAAGCCTGAAGGCACGTGTGGAAACAGGGGCATCAATGATTGATAATTGGGCCCCATAGAGTCTTTCTTCGTACGTTTTATATTTTAGAATGTGTAAGCCTCCATTGAACATGAACATGCACATTGCGGGTAAATCAGATACCTTGATCTATCACAAATTACAAACATGCACGTATAAAATAAAAACTTTATATATAATATGTATTTTCAAAATATTACAAGCCAGATTACAAGTGGCGCACTAATTTTTTGTATTAATCGCCGACTGCACTCAAAATACAAAATTAGCGCGGCTGAATTAGTGCATGCATACAAATTGAAAGTAAAAAGTTAGACCAAGAGCAAAACTGAGAATAAAAATAATAATAAATTGTAATGATGTTTCATTAGAGCGTATTTAAAAGCAAGTCTTAACACCATAAGGCTCATCATTAAGTAACGCTAGAAATATCGTAATAAAACCTGCTGATAAGGGTGGGAACCTCGTGATATGGGACGATAAAAAATATGTCCTAGAAGTCAGACGTCAATTACTTGATAAAGACCAATATTTAAGACTAATGACTAATCCAACAAGCCATCTTCAAAATTAGTTATTTAAGATGTTAAATGAGGCAAAGATGGACAATGTAATTAATCGGAATGAATTTAAATATCTCTTTTCTGAATTTTCCATTTTAAACTGATACATACACTTGCAATATGACAATATAAGATTTATGAGGTATGATGTCTGATTTTAGCCACTAGATAGAGGAATTTGTAATAGGAAGTGAAATCTGGAGCCAAAATTTGTTAAAAAAATTCTACTTAGACTTGACCAGGAGCCCACTATAGGGCTTGAAATGTTGTCCTTTTTCCCATGATGTGAAGCAATTAAGAAATTGTATTAATATTTTTGACAAGAGACTGGATTCCATTGTTTTTCATTGTTTATACTGGGATTGGCAGTCCCTGATGAATCCGTTCCCCAGGTGTATGTGTGCTGTCTCCATTGATAGCATTTGAAGTTGCACGCTAATGTTGGTGCAGTTCATCGATATTGCTAATTTTATCCCAAAATATAATTAGCAAGCCACTTATAGTCGGCCAAATATGTTTACAAATATTTAACATTTAAATAACAGAGGTACTACATAGTAGATACACACTAGTTTGGGAGGTGCATTGCACAGGGGTGCATTGCCTGGGCAGTGTACATTGTAACAATAGCATATGTTTACATTTTAAAAGTGAAAATTTTATAAGTGAGGCATTAACAAGAGAATTATACAAGAATTATACTCAGTACTCACCACAGTGCTGCTTATTAAGACAACATGATGCCTATTGACATCTGCTGACGAAATGCACACTACATCAAGTTAACCCTACTCTCTCTCTTCCGCTTTCAGGTACGTGAATAAAGTCCCTGTCAATCTGCAAAGTATTCACTGCACTCTGGTGTTTTTTCCACTCTTGTAACTCTCTTATGGTACGTGAATAGAGTCCCTGTCAGTCTGCAAAGTATTCACTGCACTCTGGTGTTTTTTCCTCTCTTGTAACTCTCTTATGGTACATGAATAGAGTCCCTGTCAATCTAAAAAGTATTCACTGCACTCTGGTGTTTTTTCCTCTCTTGTAACTCTCTTATGGTACATGAATAGAGTCCCTGTCAGTCTAAAAAGTATTCACTGCACTCTGGTGTTTTTTCCTCTCTTGTAACTCTCTTATGGTACGTGAATAGAGTCCCTGTCAATCTGCAAAGTATTCACTGCACTCTGGTGTTTTTTCCTCTCTTGTAACTCTCTTATAATACGTGAATAGAGTCCCTGTCAGTCTGCAAAATATTCACTGCACTCTGCTGTTTTTTCCTCTCTTGTAACTCTCTTATGGTACGTGAATAGAGTCCCAGTCAATCTGCAAAGAATTCACTGCATTCTGGTGTTTTTTCCTCTCTTGTAACTCTCTTATGGTATGTGTATATGTATATAGACCAAATGATTTTAGGTTGTTAATTTAGTCCAACATTTGTTGTACTGTTATCCAATGTCTTACTTCTAATGTTTTGTTAATTGCCACGTGATGTTCAATCCTTAACAATACTTGCTATTATTCTAAAATGTATAGCTGTCTTATGCCATAGTTTTAAACCTCCTCCAAATTTTATTGTCTGTTTACTTAACATCCCACCCTGACCAGACCAGAATCTAACTTTCAAATTGGCCTTTCAAATTGTCTTTGATTAGCAATCAACTATATTTAGTGGACTCAGCTGACTGCCCTGCCTGCATATATTTCACACTAGTTTGGGAGGTGCATTGCACAGGGGTGCATTGCCTGGGCAGTGTACATTGTAACAATAGTATATGTTCACATTTTCAAAGTGAACATTTTATAAGTGAGGCATTAACAATAGAATTATACAAGAATTATACGGAGTACTCACCACAGTGCTGCTTATTAAGACAACATGCTGCCTATTGACATCTGCTGACAAAATGCACACTAAATCAAGTTAACCCTACTCTTTCTCTTCCGCTTTCAGGTATGTGAATAAAGTCCCTGTCAATCTGCAAAGTATTCACTGCACTCTGGTGTTTTTTCCTCTCTTGTAACTCTCTTATGGTACTTGAATATAGTCCCTGTCAATCTACAAGGTATTCACTGCACTCTGGTGTTTTTTCAACTCTTGTAACTCTCTTATGGTATGTGTATATGTATATAGAGCAAATGATTTTAGGTTGTTAATTTAGTCCAACATTTGTTGTACTGTTATCTAATGTCTTACTTCTAATGTTTTGTTAATTGCCATGTGATGTTCAATCCTTATCAATACTTGCTATTATTCTAAAATTTATAGCTGTCTCATGCCATAGTTTTAACCGCCTCCAAATTTTATTGTCTGTTTTCTTAACATCCCACCCTGACCAGACCAGAATCTAACTTTCCAATTGGCCTTTCAAATTGTCTTTGATTAGCAATCAACTAAATTTAGTGGACTCAGCTGACTTCCCTGCCTGCATATATTTCACACTAGTTTGGGAGGTGCATTGCACAGGGGTGCATTGCCTGGGCAGTGTACATTGTAACAATAGCATATGTTCACATTTTCAAAGTGAATATTTTAAAAGTGAGGCATTAACAATAGAATTATACAAGAATTAAGTAAACATTTTATAAGTGAGGCATTAACAATAGAATTATACAAGAATTAAGTGAAAATATTATAAGTGAGGCATTAACAACAGAATTATACAAGAATTAAGTGAACATTTGATAAGTGAGGCATTAACAATAGAATTATACACGAATTTAAGGATTGGGCAAGGGGCAAGACACAAGACAAGTACTTCTGTAATATTATGTTTAATGTACCTCATTGTTTCCTTATGCAACTGCTACTGTAATATTGTGTCTTATGTGATTAATTGGTTCCCACTTTTGTAAAAATGCTCAATATAATCACATTCCTTTTTGCTGCCTCTTGTCTCTATAACAAAATATATTATTCAATTGCTCCTTCTCCCTCTCCACCTACACTGTTCATTAGCCCATCTCTCTTAAACTCACCTTACTTTTGTATTCATGAACTTTATCTATTCCTAAACACTCTCTCTTCCCCCTGCACCTCATCTCAAAAACAGTGTCATTACTGCAAATCTGTATCTCCTCTCATGTCACTCTCCCTCTTGCTTTTACTAACTGCTGGTGACACCTCCCCTAATCCTGGTCCCCAACAACTGCCTAGCTGTGCACATCCATGTGTACCGTCCCATAGACTCAGAAAACAAAACTCTGCCAACCTTACTCACATTCCTCTTGCATCAAAAGCCACTACCTCTTTCACTTGTGCACTCTGGAACTCTCGCTCTATTTGCAACAAGCTCACTTCTATACATGACCTATACATGATCCCTCTTGACAATCCCACTGCCTCATTTGCAAAACAACTTCTGCAACTCACTTCCTCCACTTTTCCTCTTCCTCATTCTCCCACTCACACAGACAGTCACTCCCTTGACCTGATCTTTAGCTATCGGTGCACTGTCTCAAACTTCACAAACCCCCCTATCCTCTTTCTGACCACCATCTCCTTACCTGCAACATATCATCCCTCCCTACACTTCTCCCTCCTTCTACTCCTCACACCAAACTTCACAGAAGCATTATGTCATTAGATCAGCAACAGCTTGCTAATTCCCTCAAACCTCTCCTCTCATCCTTCTCCTCCTTTTCCTGCCCTGACCAATCTATCTGCCACTATAATTCCACCCTTATATCCGTCCTTGACAATCTGGCCTCTCTAACCATAGCTCGGAAATAACACACTCATCCTCAGCCTTGGCATACTCCTCTGACACGGTACCTATGCAGATGTTCCCGTACTGCTGAGTGGCACTGGAGAAAATCTCGGAGTTCAGCTGATTTTCTTCATTACAAATTCATCTTGAACTCCTACTATTCTGCCCTTAATCTCCATAAGCAACATTACTTCTCTACTCTTATCTCTAATCTTTCTTCAAAACCAAAATGTCTGTTCTCTACTTTCAATACTCTTCTCTGCCCTCCCCCACCTCCTAATACAACTTATCTGTCAGTTCAAGACTTTGCCAGCCACTTCATTTACAAAATCGACTCCATCAGAAACTAAATCAGCTCTCAACATAATTCCATTCTTTCACCCCCTCAAGTGCTCTCATTCAACCACAACCCATATACCCTTAAACTTAGCACATTCTCCCCTGTTACCGAGGAAGATGTTTTGGCACTTATACTGCGCTCTCACCTCACTACCTGTCCCCTTGACCCTATCCCCTCACAGCTACTCCCCTCCCTCTCTGCTACCATTACCCATATACTCACACACTTTCAACCTCTCCCTCAGCAACGGTATATTTTCTCATCTCTGAAACATGCACTAGTCACACCTATCCTCAAAAAACCTTCCCTTGATCCCACCTCCCCATCAAAATACCGCCCTATTTCCCTCCTCCCTCTTGCCTCGAAGCTTCTTGAAAAACTAGTATATGCACACCTATCCCATTTCCTTACATCAAACTCCCTCCTTGACCCACTGCAATCTGGATTTTGTCCCCATCACTCCACAGAGACAGCAATTGTTAAGATTACCAACGACCTACTTACAGCAAAATCAAAAGGCCACTTTTCTCTGCTTATCCTCCTTGATCTGTCTGCAGCCTTTGACACTGTTGACCACCCTCTTTTGCTCCAAACCCTTCAATCCATCGACATCTGTGACACAGCCCTCTTGTGGCTCTCTTCCTACCTGTCAAACCGTACCTTTAGTGTAGCCTTCTCTGGGGCCTCCTCTGCCCTGTTACCACTTTTTGTCGGAGTACCGCAAGGCTCTGTCCTCGGTCCCCTTCTCTTCTCAATCTACACGTCATCACTAGGTTCCCTAATAAAGTCTCACAGTTTCCAATATCATTTGTATGCCGACAACACCCAAATCTACTTATCTGCACCAGACCTCCTTCCTTGCTAACCCGTGTCACTAACTGTCTTTCTCACATCTCATCCTGGATGTCCTCTCACTACCTCAAGCTAAATATCTCCAAAACTGAGCTCCTTATTTTCCCCCATTCTTCCAAAATCTCCACCCCAATCTCTCTATAACTGTCGACAACTCGATCACTACTCCTACCCCACATGCAAGATTTCTCGGGGTCACATTTGACTCAGATCTTTCTTTCACTCCTGACATTCATTCCTTGGCTAAGCCTGCTGCTTCCACCTTAAAAACATCTCTAAAATTAGACACTTCCTTACACAAGACACAACTAAGATTTTAATCCACTCTCTCATCCTTTCCCGTCTTGATTACTATAATTCTGTCCTCTCTGGTCTCTCCACCTGCCGCCTAGCTCCTGTCAGTGTATGGCCAGATTATAATACAATATATTTAATAATTATTCTTTAAAATAACCCCCCAATAAAAATGCATATACTGTACAAAACAATAAAATTAATGTAAATTCCTAAGTTCTTTGTATTAGTTAAATTTATAGACACATTGAATTATATTTATAGAGAACTAGATATGAATCAAAACTATACAAGGTTAAACTATTATAATATGCTATGCAAAGATCATAAAAATCACCTTATTTATTAACCTTATTCACAATTGAATTTCATTAAAATACCACAAAGAGATACCAAGATATGAGCCACTAACATTCAGACTGGTACAATTAAGTTATTTAACCCACAAAATGATTCTATACAATTCTAATTAAAACACCAGAAGTTATATATATTCTAAATGTAAACAGCCAGTTTATATGCCAATTTATCTAAGCTGAAATTAATTTTTAATGATCTACAATTTAGACCAATTCTAAAATATATTTGTATATTTGCAAAGATAAATTATTTAGCATTAACAATTAGTTGTAAAATACACAGGGCTATGAAACATAAGTTTTAAAATACAAATTGTCCTTTTAAAATCACTAACTGCAATTTAGTTATAGTTACTAAATACCTTTGATTTAAATACTATATATATATTTAGCAATCGTGTATACTTCACCCAAAATATAGAGAAAATAACTCATAGTGTAGTTCATTAACAAATCTAAACAGTTGTTTTTCCCACAGAAAACCTCTGAATTATATTGGTTTCAAGGCAGCAAAGGATTCTGGGTAAGATATGCAAATTAGGTTAATAATGACACACCTTTTTACTTCAAGTCTGCTTTTCAGCACATTCCCTTTACGCCAAAGCATCACTGTTCATACAGCTTATAAGCTTAGCTAGGGTTAGTGCAGTGATTCATAACCATCCCAGGACAGACTGTTTCATAGTTATTGCTACTCATCAGCTGGGAGAAGGTTTGAATCACTGCTGTGTGAAGTTGATTCCGGGCAAAATACAACAACATTTAAAATTAGGGGGAGGTAAAAGGTGAGTTTAAAATCCTCCACTACGCACAAAATATAGAGAAAATAACTCATTGTGTAGCTCATTAACAAATCTAGACAGGCCAGAAGGCTTGTTTTTCCCACAGAAAACCTCTGAATTACATTGTTTCCAATGCAGCAAAGGATTCTGGGTAAGATATGCAAATTATGTTCAGAATGACACACCTTTTTACTTCAAGTCTGCTTTTCAGCACATTCCCTTTACGCCAAAGCATCACTGTTCACACAGCTTATAAGCTTAGCTAGGGTTAGTGCAGTGATTCATAACCATCCCAGGACAGACTGTTTTGTAGTTATTACTACTCATCAGCTGGGAGAAGGTTTGAATCACTGCTGGATGAAGTTGATTCCGGGCAAATGTTTCACTTGTGCACTTCAATATGAAATAATACTAGCATGCCTTCAGTTTTATACAATGAGCAGTGCTAATACCAGGGTAACGAATAGTGGCAGCCACAGACTGACAGCTAATGTGCTTGCCAACCCCAGGACCCCATACAATGAATTACAGATACCCATATATGATGTAGTGTGTGTGTCTATCTGTATCCATAACTGTGTGTGTGTATCTGTATGTATAAGTTTATGCTATGTAGTGTGTGTGTGTGTCTGCATGTATAAATGTAACCTATGTAGTGTGTGTATGTGTATCTGCATGTATAAGTGTGTATCTGCATGTATAAGTGTATGCTATGTAGTGTATGTGTGTCTGCATGTATAAGTGTATACTATGTAGTGTCTGTGTATCTGCATGTATAAGTGTATGCTATGTAGTGTGTGTGTCTGCATGTATAAGTGTATACTATGTAGTGTCTGTGTATCTGCATGTATAAGTGTATACTGCATGTATAAGTGTATGCTATGTAATGTGTGTGTGTTTGTGTGTATCTGCCTGTATAAGTGTATGCTATGTAGTGTGTGTGTGTATCTTCGTGTGTAAGTGTATGCTATGTAGTGTGTTTGTATCTTCATGTGTATGCTATGTAGTGTGTGTGCATCTGCATGTATAAGTGTATGCTATGTAGTGTGTGTGTGTGTGTGTATCTGCATGTATAAGTGTATGCTATGTAGTGTGTGTGTATCTGTATGTGTAAGTGTATGCTATGTAGTGTGTGTGTAGCTGCATGTATAAGTGTATACTATGTAGTGTGTGTGTGTGTATCTGCATGTATAAGTGTATGCTATGTAGTGTGTGTGTATCTGCATGTATACATCAAACTCCCTCCTTGACCCACTGCAATCTGGATTTTGTCCCCATCACCCCACAGAGACAGCAATTGTTAAGATTACCAACGACCTACTTACAGCAAAATCAAAAGGCCACTTTTCTCTGCTTATCCTCCTTGATCTGTCTGCAGCCTTTGACACTGTTAACCACCCTCTTTTGCTCGAAACCCTCCAATCCTTCGGCATCTGTGTCACAGCCCTCTTGTGGCTCTCATCCTATCTGTCAAACCGTACCTTTAGTGTAGCCTTCTCTGGGGCCTCCTCTGCCCTGTTACCACTTTTTGTCGGAGTACCACAAGGCTCTGTCCTCGGTCCCCTTCTCTTCTCAATCTACACGTCATCACTAGGTTCCCTAATAAAGTCTCATAGTTTCCAATATCATTTGTATGCCGACAACACCCAAATCTACTTATCTGTACCAGACCTCCTTCCTTGCTAACCCGTGTCACTAACTGTCTTTCTCACATTTGACTCAGATCTTTCTTTCACTCCTGACATTCAGTCCTTGGCTAAAGCCTGCCGCTTCTACCTTAAAAACATCTCTAAAATTAGACACTTCCTTACACAAGACACAACTAAGAATGTAATCCACTCTCTCATCCTTTCCCATCTTGATTACTATAATTCTGTCCTCTCTGGTCTCCCCACCTGCCGCCTAGCTCCTGTCAGCATATGGCCAGATTATAATACAATATATTTAATAATTATTCTTTAAAATAACCCCCCAATAAAAATGCATATACTGTACAAAACATTAAAATTAATGTAAATTCCTAAGTTCTTTGTATTAGTTAAAATTTATAGACACATTGAATTATATTTATAGAGAACTAGATATGAATCAAAACTATACAAGGTTAAACTATTATAATATGCTATGCAAAGATCATAAAAATTACCTTATTTATTAACCTTATTCACAATTGAATTTCATTAAAATACCACAAAGAGATACCAAGATATGAGCCACTAACATTCAGACTGGTAAAATTAAGTTATTTAACCCACAAAATGATTCTATACAATTCTAATTAAAACACCAGAAGTTATATATATTCTAAATGTAAACAGCCAGTTTATATGCCAATTTATCTAAGCTGAAATGAATTTTTAATTATCTACAATTTAGACCAATTCTAAAATATATTTGTATATTTGCAAAGATAAATTACTTAGCATTAATAATTAGTTGTAAAATACACAGGGCTATGAAACATACGTTTTAAAATACAAATTGTCCTTTTAAAATCACTAACTGCAATTTAGTTATAGTTACTAAATACCTTTGATTTAAATACTATATATATTTTTAGCAATCGCGTATACTTCACCCAAAATATAGAGAAAATAACTCGTAGTGTAGTTCATTAACAAATCTAAACAGTTGTTTTTCCCACAGAAAACCTCTGAATTACATTGTTTCCAAGGCAGCAAAGGATTCTGGGTAAGATATGCAAATTAGGTTAATAATGACACACCTTTTTACTTCAAGTCTGCTTTTCAGCAGATTCCCTTTACGCCAAAGCATCACTGTTCATACAGCTTATAAGCTTAGCTAGGGTTAGTGCAGTGATTCATAACCATCCCAGGACAGACTGTTTCATAGTTATTGCTACTCATCAGCTGGGAGAAGGTTTGAATCACTGCTGTGTGAAGTTGATTCCGGGCAAAATACAACAACATTTAAAATTAGGGGGAGGTAAAAGGTGAGTTTAAAATCCTCCACTACGCACAAAATATAGAGAAAATAACTCATTGTGTAGCTCAGTAACAAATCTAGACAGGCCAGAAGGCTTGTTTTTCCCACAGAAAACCTCTGAATTACATAATTTCCAATGCAGCAAGGGATTCTGGGTAAGATATGCAAATTATGTTCAGAATGACACACCTTTTTACTTCAAGTCTGCTTTTCAGCACATTCCCTTTACGCCAAAGCATCGCTGTTCACACAGCTTATAAGCTTAGCTAGGGTTAGTGCAGTGATTCATAACCATCCCAGGACAGACTGTTTTGTAGTTATTGCTACTCATCAGCTGGGAGAAGGTTTGAATCACTGCTGGATGAAGTTGATTCCGGGCAAATGTTTCACTTGTGCACTTCAATATGAAATATAAGCATTTTTGCAATATACTTCCATTAGCAATAATGCTTCTAGTAGAAGTTAATACAGTTTTTCTGCAGCATATGCACATATTCCGTGAGGGCCTGTGCACCAGTATTCAGACATCATACCCCCCAACTGTCCCGATTTTCGTGGGACAGTCCCGATTTTAGGGGTCTGTCCCCCCTAGCTAGCTATCTGTCCCGATTTGCCCCAGGCATTTAAAAAAAAATAAAAAAAAAAAATATAAATTCTGTAGGGCCCATACTCAGAAGCAGCTGGCTTTGCTCTGACAGGGTTAGATACCTGTTAGATTCCCTGTGGAAAAGGAATGGTGTGTGGGTTAAGCAGGAGTAAGAAGGCTGTATACATTCTAACCACGGGTAATGGTGACCTCTCTAACCTACCTCTGGTAGTGATGATGTCTAACCCCTGGTGATAATACTAGCATGCCTTCAGTTTTATACAATGAGCAGTGCTAATACCAGGGTAACGAACAGTGGCAGCCGCAGACTGACAGCTAATGTGCTTTCCAACCCCAGGACCCCATACAATGAATTACAGATACCCATATATGATGTAGTGTGTGTGTCTATCTGTATCCATAACTGTGTGTGTGTATCTGTATGTATAAGTTTATGCTATGTATTGTGTGTGTGTGTCTGCATGTATAAATGTAACCTATGTAGTGTGTGTATGTGTATCTGCATGTATAAGTGTGTATCTGCATGTAGAAGTGTATGCTATGTAGTGTGTGTCTGCATGCATAAGTGTATACTATGTAGTGTGTGTGTCTGCATGTATAAGTGTATACTATGTAGTGTCTGTGTAACTGCATGTATAAGTGTATGCTGCATGTATAAATGTATGCTATGTAGTATGTGTGTGTGTATCTTCGTGTGTAAGTGTATGCTATGTAGTGTGTGTGTATCTTCATGTGTATGCTATGTAGTGTGTGTGCATCTGCATGTATAAGTGTATGCTATGTAGTGTGTGTGTGTGTGTGTGTGTCAGGGCCGTCTTTAATATTGACTTGACCCTGGGCAAAAAATTTCTTGGGCCCCCCCATGCAATTTCGCTCTCCACCCCAACATCCCAAAAAACAACTAAATCATTTTTTTTTTTAAATTATTAGCCCAGCAGTGGATCATCCACTGCTGGGCTAATCATTTAAAAAAATTGAAATACATTGCAATATGTGAAACTGGACCTAAGCAGAACTAATAAGTAAATAAATATATAAATTCCTCCACTGTGGATTAATTTAATATTCTTTTGAATGTGATTCTAGTGTGAGGTTAGCTGGTTAAAGAGATTTAGGGCAGCCAACAGGAGCAAAGCAAGGTAAAGACTGAGGAGGAAGCATGGAGGTGCAGACAAAAATAAGTTTACTGACTGGAACAGCAGAACTACTATGGGAATCTGTAAAATCTGAGACAGAGAGAAAACAAAAACTATAAAAATAAAACTTACATTAATCTGTGAAGTATCAGCATGACACTATACATCAGCCACAGCAGCACATGTCACTTCTTTGCTAGGAACAAGTTCCCTCTCACCCTGCACTAGACAATGCTGGGGAGTGGCGTGTGTGCACTCACTTATTCTTCCCACTGACACCTTTCTACAAAGCACTCTTCCCCTAACAAACTTCAGTTAGTTGATCTTAGGGCCACAGCAGAAAGAGCAGGGCTAAGGGGACCAGCAGACAGGATGCTGTCTGTCCAAGGCTGCATGGATACAGTGTGGGATGAGTCACACAGCCTCAAGACTGAAGAGAGCAGTGTATGCAGCTGCACAGATGCTCAAATCCTCACGTCCTTGCCGCTCTAGCTTTCTGCTGCATGCGCCTACAGTCAGCCCTACCCAAAAACAATCCCCACCACCAGAGCAGTGACCTGGTAACAGTGGTAACCCCAGTAGGACCTTTACTGATGCAGTGGAAATGGCTGGATACCAAGTTAAGGCTTTGCATTCAGTGCTGCACAGTGCACATCTAAAACAGCACATGGCAAAATCTTGGCATGTCACATGACACCGGCACGGTCTGGCACAGTTTAAAAAAAAAAATATATATATATATATATATATATATATATATATATAAACAGAGTACTTTTGACTGTGACAGTATTAGGATTGAATGTATGTGTTCCCCATGTCACATCAGCAGTCTGGTATGAACCATAAAAAATAAAAAAATAAAAATATTTTTTTTTAGGACTCTTGGGCCCCTCAACAGAAACTGGGCCCTGTGTTAAAGACGGTCCTGGTGTGTGTGTATCTGCATGTATAAGTGTATGCTATGTAGTGTGTGTGTATCTGCATGTATAAGTGTATACTATGTAGTGTGTGTGTGTGTATCTGCATGTATAAGTGTATGCTATGTAGTGTGTGTGTATCTGCATGTATAAGTGTATGCTAGTGTGTGTGTATCTGCATGTATAAGTGTATGCTAGTGTGTGTGTATCTGCATGTATAAGTGTATGCTATGTAGTGTGTGTATCTGCATGTGTAAGTGTATGCTATGTAGTGTGCTACTGTGCATTTTTTGCTGACTTTAAAGACCAGAATCTAGAATATTAATGGGGAATGCAGAGAGCAGTTTTAAAGAATTTATTATTAAATGTCCAATTAAGATAAAAATATTTAGCAATGTCTTTGCAAAGGCTAATTAAATACATAACTCATATAGCCATACCAGTGGTTTGAGCTTGTGTTTGATTTGCTGCCTGTTTATTAAAATATATGACTTTATTTAGAATTTTATTTATATTACTTTGGTCTTATGATTTGCGGGGGGGGGGGGTCCCCTCTTTTGAATTTTGAAATGTTGGGAGGTATGAGACATTACACATTCTCAGAGAGTCAGCTCTCTGAGAAGGTGCTGTGTTTGAATATTGGTGCATGGGTCTTCACAGGATATCTGTGTATGCTGCAGAAAAAAAGTAATAACTTTTACTAGAAGCCTTTTTTATAATGGAAACATATTGCAAAAATGCTTATATTCTGTATTGAAACGTGTGTGTGTGTGTGTATTTATATATATATATATATATATATATATATATATATATATATACACAACACACAGAGAAAACCCAGCACTCACTTACAAGCTCTCAGCTAAGATTTAAAAGTAAAAATGGAAAGGTTAGTCACCGCATCTGGCCAAATGGGACAAGTTCAGGTACCACGTCAAGGTCCTCTCCAATACCTGAGACCCTAAAACAGCCACACAATGCAAGCTTTCAAATCCAAACAAACTGAAAACAAAAAAAGGGTGCACAGGAATATGTAATCACCCTAGACATATACAAAACACGGAAGGGAACTGCACTCTCCCATTTTTGCTTTTAAATCTTAGCTGAGAGTTTGTAAGTGAGTGCTGGGTTTTCTCTGTGTGTTGTATTAATTTGTTTTGTAATTTTCCCTATGGTTCTTGCACCCAGACCTGTCTGGGGTTAACTGCTTGTGGCTCTGGGGACAGCACAGCTTCCTGTGAGTGCCAGTGGCACCCAGGGCTGAGCATGTTGCAGGGTCATAGGATGTGTACCCGGTCCGGTATGAGAGTGCAGTTCCCTTCCGTGTTTTGTATATGTCTAGGGTGATTACATATTCCTGTGCACCTTTTTTTGTTTTCAGTTTGTTTGGATTTGAAAGCTTGCATTGTGTGGCTGTTTTAGGGTCTCAGGTATTGGAGAGGACCTTGACGTGGTACCTGAGCTTGTCCCATTTGGCCAGATGCGGTGACTAACCTTTCCATTTTTGCTTTTAAATCTTAGCTCAGAGCTTGTAAGTGAGTGCTGGGTTCTCTCTGTGTGTTGTATTAATTTGTTTTGTAATTTTCCCTATGGTTCTTGCACCCAGACCTGTCTGGGGTTAACTGCTTGTGGCTCTGGGGACAGCACAGCTTCCTGTGAGTGCCAGTGGCACCCAGGGTTGAGCATGTTGCAGGGTCATGGGATGTGTACCCGGTCCGGTATGAGAGTGCAGTTCCCTTCCGTGTTTTGTATATGTCTAGGGTGATTACATATTCCTGTGCACCCTTTTTTTGTTTTCAGTTTGTTTGGATTTGAAAGCTTGCATTGTGTGGCTGTTTTAGGGTCTCAGGTATTGGAGAGGACCTTGACGTGGTACCTGAGCTTGTCCCATTTGGCCAGATGCGGTGACTAACCTTTCCATTTTTGCTTTTAAATCTTAGCTGAGAGCTTGTAAGTGAGTGCTGGGTTTTCTCTGTGTGTTGTATTAATTTGTTTTGTAATTTTCCCTATGGTTCTTGCACCCAGACCTGTCTGGGGTTAACTGCTTGTGGCTCTGGGGACAGCACAGCTTCCTGTGAGTGCCAGTGGCACCCAGGGCTGAGCATGTTGCAGGGTCATAGGATGTGTACCCGGTCCGGTATGAGAGTGCAGTTCCCTTCCGTGTTTTGTATATGTCTAGGGTGATTACATATTCCTGTGCACCCTTTTTTTGTTTTCAGTTTGTTTGGATTTGAAAGCTTGCATTGTGTGGCTGTTTTAGGGTCTCAGGTATTGGAGAGGACCTTGACGTGGTACCTGAGCTTGTCCGATTTGGCCAAATGCGGTGACTAACCTTTCCATTTTTGCTTTTAAATCTTAGCTGAGAGCTTGTAAGTGAGTGCTGGGTTTTCTCTGTGTGTTGTATTAATTTGTTTTGTAATTTTCCCTATGGTTCTTGCACCCAGACCTGTCTGGGGTTAACTGCTTGTGGCTCTGGGGACAGCACAGCTTCCTGTGAGTGCCAGTGGCACCCAGGGCTGAGCATGTTGCAGGGTCATAGGATGTGTACCCGGTCCGGTATGAGAGTGCAGTTCCCTTCCGTGTTTTGTATATGTCTAGGGTGATTACATATTCCTGTGCACCCTTTTTTTGTTTTCAGTTTGTTTGGATTTGAAAGCTTGCATTGTGTGGCTGTTTTAGGGTCTCAGGTATTGGAGAGGACCTTGACGTGGTACCTGAGCTTGTCCCATTTGGCCAGATGCGGTGACTAACCTTTCCATTTTTGCTTTTAAATCTTAGCTGAGAGCTTGTAAGTGAGTGCTGGGTTTTCTCTGTGTGTTGTATTAATTTGTTTTGTAATTTTCCCTATGGTTCTTGCACCCAGACCTGTCTGGGGTTAACTGCTTGTGGCTCTGGGGACAGCACAGCTTCCTGTGAGTGCCAGTGGCACCCAGGGCTGAGCATGTTGCAGGGTCATAGGATGTGTACCCGGTCCGGTATGAGAGTGCAGTTCCCTTCCGTGTTTTGTATATGTCTAGGGTGATTACATATTCCTGTGCACCCTTTTTTTGTTTTCAGTTTGTTTGGATTTGAAAGCTTGCATTGTGTGGCTGTTTTAGGGTCTCAGGTATTGGAGAGGACCTTGACGTGGTACCTGAGCTTGTCCCATTTGGCCAGATGCGGTGACTAACCTTTCCATTTTTGCTTTTAAATCTTAGCTGAGAGCTTGTAAGTGAGTGCTGGGTTTTCTCTGTGTGTTGTATTAATTTGTTTTGTAATTTTCCTTATGGTTCTTGCACCCAGACCTGTCTGGGGTTAACTGCTTGTGGCTCTGGGGACAGCACAGCTTCCTGTGAGTGCCAGTGGCACCCAGGGCTGAGCATGTTGCAGGGTCATAGGATGTGTACCCGGTCCGGTATGAGAGTGCAGTTCCCTTCCGTGTTTTGTATATGTCTAGGGTGATTACATATTCCTGTGCACCCTTTTTTTGTTTTCAGTTTGTTTGGATTTGAAAGCTTGCATTGTGTGGCTGTTTTAGGGTCTCAGGTATTGGAGAGGACCTTGACGTGGTACCTGAGCTTGTCCCATTTGGCCAGATGCGGTGACTAACCTTTCCATTTTTGCTTTTAAATCTTAGCTGAGAGCTTGTAAGTGAGTGCTGGGTTTTCTCTGTGTGTTGTATTAATTTGTTTTGTAATTTTCCCTATGGTTCTTGCACCCAGACCTGTCTGGGGTTAACTGCTTGTGGCTCTGGGGACAGCACAGCTTCCTGTGAGTGCCAGTGGCACCCAGGGCTGAGCATGTTGCAGGGTCATGGGATGTGTAACCGGTCCGGTATGAGAGTGCAGTTCCCTTCCGTGTTTTGTGTATATATATATATATATATATACACACATATACACACACAGGGCCGCCACTAGAAATTTTGGGGCCCCTGACTTAACCATTGATCAGGGCCCAACCCCCCTCCTTTGACATGTGCAATGCGCATAACAAAATGGTGCCAGTCACTTTTCTCACAATGATTACAGCACTGTTTCAAAATCCTTGGAGGTTGAACTTCAGCTCCACAAAGCGCTGTATTAGCGAAGCGCTGTAAAGTGAAACGTTGTAAAGTGAGGTGTACCTGGTATATAGTTATACACAGGGGCAGTAAAATATCACTATAGTTTATAGTTTACAATTTTGAGTCCAAAGGGGAAAAAGTCACTAGTTCATTAACCCCTTAACGACCGAGGACGTGCAGGGTACGTCCTCAAAAAAAAGGCAGTTAATGCCTGAGAACGTACCCTGCACGTCCTCGGTGTGGAAAGCAGCTGGAAGCGATCCTGCTCGCTTCCAGCTGCTTTCCGGTTATTGCAGTGATGCCTCGATATGGAGGCATCCTGCAATAACCTTTGGTAGCCATCCGGTGCAGAGAGAGCCACTCTGTGGCCCTCTCTGCACCGGAGATCGGTGGCTCCCTGCTTTGTTGGGTGGGAGGCGGGTATCGATGGCCCTGGTTATGTGCAGGGGGGGCGGGATCGTGGGCTGGGACGAGCGGGGGCGCGCACGGACGCGTGCACGGGAGGGCGGGGGCGGGCGCGTGCACGGGGAGGGAGCGGGTGGGAACCGCTACACTACAGAAAATGAATTAATAAAAAATGTACAAATTTCTAAATAATAATAATAAATTTAAAAAAAAAAAGATCAGCAAGGTGGTGGGGGATTGTCTGTGTGGGGGGGGAAGCTACACTACAGAAAAAAGCCAAAAAAAATAAAAAAAAGCACTTTTTTTTGCAAACTGGGTACTGGCAGACAGCTGCCAGTACCCAAGATGGCCCCCAATGAGGCAGAGGGGAGGGTTAGAGAGCGGTTTTGGTGGGGATCAGGGAGGTTGGGGGCTAAGGGGGGGATCCTACACCCTAGCATATGTAAATATGCTAAAAAAAATTTTTATTTTTTTTTAAAAAAACCTTTTATTTTAGTACTGGCAGACTTTCTGCCAGTACTTACGATGGCGGGGACAATTGTGGGGTGGGGGAGGGAAGGGAGCTGTTTGGGAGGGATCAGGGGGTGGGATGTGTCAGGTGGGAGGCTGATCTCTACACTAAAGCTAAAATTAACCCTGCAAGCTCCCTACAAACTCCCTAATTAACCCCTTCACTGCTAGCCATAATACACGTGTGAGGCTCAGCAGGATTTAGCGGCCTTCTAATTACCAGAAAGCAACGCCAAAGTCATATATGTCTGCTATTTCTGAACAAAGGGGATCCCAGACAAGTATTTACAACCATTTGTGCCATAATTGCACAAGCTGTTTGTAAATTATTTCAGTGAGAAACCTAAAATTGTGAAAAATTTAACTTTTTTTTCAATTTGATCGCATTTGGCGGTGAAATGGTGGCATGAAATATACCAAAATGTGCCTAGATCAATACTTGGGGTTGTCTACTATACTACACTAAAGCTAAAATTAACCCTACAAGCTCCCTAAAAGCTCCCTAATTAACCCCTTAACTGCTGGGCATAATACACTTGTGGTGCGCAGTGGCATTTAGCGGCCTTCTAATTACCAAAAAGCAACGCCAAAGCCATATATGTCTGCTATTTCTGAACAAAGGGGATCCCAGAGAAGAATTTACAACCATTTATGCCATAATTGCACAAGTTGTTTGTAAATAATTTCAGTGAGAAACCAAAAGTTTGTGAAAAAATTTGTGAAAAAGTGAACGATTTTTTGTATTTGATCGCATTTGGCGGTGAAATGGTGGTATGAAATATACCAAAATTGTCCTAGATCAATACTTTGGGATGTCTACTAAAAAAAAATATATACATGTCAAGGGATATTCAGGGATTCCTGAAAGATATTAGTGTTCTAATGTAACTAGCGCTAATTTTGGAAAAAAGTGGTTTGGAAATAGCAAAGTGCTACTTGTATTTATGGCCCTATAACTTGCACAAAAAGCAAAGAAGATGTAAACATTGGGTATTTCTAAACTCAGGACAAAATTTAGAAACTATTTAGCATGGGTGTTTTTTGGTGGTTGTAGATATGTAACAGATTTTGGGGGTCAAAGTTAGAAAAAGTGTGTTTTTTTCAATTTTTCCTCATATTTTATATTTTTTTTTATAGTAAATTATAAGATATGATGAAAATAATGGTATCTTTAGAAAGTCCATTTAGTGGCGAGAAAAACGGTATATAATGTGTGGGTACAGTAAATGAGTAAGAGGAAAATTACAGCTAAACACAAACACCTCAAAAAGGTAAAAATAGCCTTGGTCCCAAACGGACAGAAAATGGAAAAGTGCTGTGGTCATTAAGGGGTTAAATGTTAAGATAGGAAAAGTCCCATTTTTTACTTGTCCGCTGCTATTTCTTACTCATCCAGATTATATATTTATATTTATTTATATATATAGGCACTCTATGTAGCTTCACAGCCACCAGGGTGCTAAACTTCACATACAAAACCATTATCCAAGAATGGCATGTCTATACTGTCAGAACATTTTACATTTGAAGGAATAAACATGATGTTTTATGGAAAAATATCCAGTGAGTGCTTTCTTGGAAACTTTCTGTAAATTTAAGTTTAAACCGCTTTTATTGTTCGGAAACTGGATACAGTACATTCATTTTGCTTTCTCTACTTGGGGATATGTATCAGTTTCTTGATAAATTAACCATTAACATTCTTAATGCAAGAATACATTATCTTGGGATTTTTTGTGAGGGGTTCCTATTTTTTTTTTTTTTATTATTATTATTTTTGTATGATCATTAATAAAGCTTTTAATACATTCCCCGATCATTCTGGAAAGAACGCACTGTTACGTAACTGTAACTTCTTTTGTTGTGAATAACATACAGAAAAGGACCAGTAGGTGGCGCTTCATTCCTTTCCAAAAATGGTTGCTTAAAAACTGTAGTGTGCAGACCAATAGAAATGAAGGATTTTAAGGCATTTTAATTGGCTGCGCGTCCTGCTATATAACTGACATCCAGTCAACTTTTACTTTAGTCAGCTGAGTAAGGGAAGGGACTGCTTGAGGGGTTTCGCACTTAGGGTGGGGGAAGCTTTCTTTAAACTATATTCTTTCTTGCAATTCATGTATAATTAAACATTTTCTAGTTTTAGTAACCTTATTGCTATATGAAATTTTAAGCGTGAACAATAAGAGTATATTTTGCAAGCTGTTCTAAAGAGAAACATAACGCAACATTTGTAACGTAAGCTGACCTACCTCCCGCACCCTGTACAAGGTAAGATATGGGGAAAGTGCTTGGGGTCTGTAGTACTTTTTATCAAGAAGGGTTGGGGGTCTACATATACGTATTTGTAGTGTGGATGTTGCTAATACTTGTGTTTGCTTTGCAGCAGCCAATACAAGTCGCATAAATAAGTTTAACATCAAATGTGTTAATTTTGTAGTTTTTTATTTAAACCTATTTGGAAGTGAGATTAGCCTCATGTCACTTTTGTTAGTTGCGCTGTGTGTTCAGTGTAGTAGTGATCTTACTAAATACCTGAGAAGCGTTTTAGAATTAATAATTGCTAAACTTATTGTCAAGCTTTGATAAAGTTAGTAATAATGTATATATCAATTATCAATATATAAAACAGAACTTTATGTTCTGTTGTGCTATACACCAGGCCCCGGGTACATGCCCAGACATGTCTTTGGGGGCGTGGCTTACTACTGTCAATCGGCGGCCATTATACTGATAGCAGTTGCCCTTGCATAGGTTGTCTGTCACATAGGGGCTTCAGGGTCCTATAAGTAGTTGGATAAGACATCGTCTTCCGTGAAAACAGAACTTGTCTTGACATGAAACCAAACAACCAGCTTTTATGGGTTAATGCGACCACGATTTTGTATAGTGTCTCCATAAGAAAAATGTTAAGCAAGCAGAAGAGTCTTGGACTGTATAGTTACATATAGATTTTCAGAAACATTACAAACCATGAAGAACAACGCTCTATTCATAGTTTTAAACCAGTTATCAGAGTGCTGTAATTAAAAACCCCATTGAACATGATAAATCACACAAAAAAAAACTCGCATGGACCCTTAGTAGTCTAGTTTGGAACTATAGTTTTTATAGGGGAAGTGCAATCGAATGTTCTAACTAATCTCCATTAGTTATAACATAGAATACATAAAATGTTGGTTGAATGCATTTTTAATGTGTAGGGGTTTTACTTAAATGTATATTACACTGCTTTAATATAAATCTGTACCCCCTTTAACTGTATGGCTTCCAGGTTTTGTATAAACAGTCTGCTCTGAAATAGCATGGTTCAGGGCACACAGGTAGACCACAAAGCTGTCTGGTACAATCTAACATTGTCTTTAGAAAACCTTACCCAGGTTGAAATGCAACAGCAGAATTCTCCATACTTAAAGGGACAGTCTACTTTCAAAAGTTTTATTTTTTAAAAAGATGGTCCCTTTATTAACCATTTCCCAGTTTTGCACAGCCAACATAGTTATAGTAATATACTTTTTACCTCCTGATTACCTGTATCTATGACTCTACAGACAGGGCCCCTTATCTCAGAGCTTTTAATGATCTTTTGGCTAGCATTTTAGCCAATTAGTGCTGTGTCCTGCACACATGAGTTGACTGATAAGAGGCTGTCTGTAGTGGCTTAGAAACAGACATTTAGAGGTTTAAGTATATTCATTGAACAATGTTGGTTGTTTTAAAGAACTGAAATAAAGGGCAGTTTGCAGATGCTTAGATACAAGATAATCAGAAAAAATATATTAATATAACTGCTGGTTATGCAAAACTGGGGTATGGGTAATAAAGGGATTATCTATCTTTTAAAACAATAAAAATTCTGGTGTAGACTGTCCCTTTAATGTCCTCTTGAAGGGTCATTCTAGGGACAAAATGACATTCGTTCGATAATTCATTTTATTACTAGCAGCACTGCATAGCTATGTGTTCCACTCTCTGAAAGGGGATTAAAGTGAATGTAATTTTTGATGAACCTGTGCCTGGTTTTTAATAATCCTATTAAAAACAGGGGCACTTTCATCAAACTTTATATCTTACTGGTTTTGTTAAAATACTTACCTTTTCGTGAAAGCCGCTCCCCACCCGTCGCAAGCCTCTTCCTGCATCAGAAATGACTATCCTGGCCTTCCTCCAATTACGGCGTTGCTTTAGGCAATGATTCCCCCGGGGGGGAAGCCGTGATTGGAAAATGCCAGAATCATCATTGCTGACGTATGAAGAGGCTTGCGACAGGCTAGAGAAGTGCTGGAGCGGCTTTCAAGAAGAAAAGGTAAGTATTTTAACAAAACCAGTGAAATGTAAAGTTTGATGAATGAAAATGCCCCCTGATTTTTAAAAAGGATTTTTAAAAACCGGGCACTCATTCCGCAAACTTTACATTCACTTTAAAATAACACTCAGGAAATGCAGATCACTGCAGGTACTGAGTGGAAACTGCCACTGATCCAGTCAGCAGCGCTAGTCATGTGAACTTGCTTTTCTACTGTGCCCTCCGGAGTTGCACTTTGGTGTTTAACCCCTTTGCAAGTTAAACAGCTACATTTGCAGGGTCAATAGTGATGAAATGCTGTGTGGTTATTGTTGGTATTAAGCACGTTGTCTTGATGTTTTCTAAAGCCAGTTTAGGATGAGGTATGTCTACACAACTCCCACATTCTTTACTGTTGGCCAGGCTGAGACAAGGTTATATCTATATCCTCCTACAGAAGACAAACTATACGTTTTGGAATACCCTGAACTGGTCTGTGTCCATCTTGTACTAATTCAGACTTTTTTGTTTTTTGTAGATGATTGAAACACTAGTAACATCTGAAGCTCAAGAACTTCTTTACCAGCTGAACTCACTTTTGGAGCAGGAGATAAAATGCCAGCCAAAAGCTTGTGGTTTGCGTCTTATTGAAACGTCCCATGATAATGGCCTAAGAATGACTGCCAGGCTTCGTGACTTTGAGGTGAAGGATTTGCTTAGCTTAACTCAGTTCTTTGGTTTTGGTACAGAAACATTCTCTTTATCTGTGAACCTCATGGACAGGTTCTTAGCGAAAATGAAGGTGAGAAATCAGACCTTTATATTGTCATATTTAGATAGATATATTTAATATGAAATCATACTAAAGTAGAGTCAGGAGCGTGCAGATTTCTTTAAATGGGCAAGAAACCTCAATTTTATTTCCGGATTCAAATAGGATTTTTTATTAAATTGCATTGTCTGTCTTGGCAAATTTCACTTGTTCTCAGTATTCTTTGAAGGGGATATTTAAGTAGGTGACATGCACATGTCTGGAGTACTGTATGGCAGTACATTTGATCATAGAAATTTAAGTTCCCACACAATTTATCTGATGCAAACATTGTTACAATCACTTACTAAAAAAAGTGCATATATAAGAAAAGGTGACGCCACTGTATTGTGTACAATGTAAAATACTCCCCTCTGTCTCTCCTTTGCCTGCAATACAGGTCTTGGGTATAATTAAACATCAGCTTTGTAATTTCTAATATGGAACTGAATAAGTAGGAAAAATTGTTTAGAATTGTTTTACAAACATGAGGCTCTAAATGGAATATACTTACAGGGAGCCAAAGTGCTGACAGTGGAGTTGTTTGTTCCAAGGGTTCAAACCGGATACAAATGCAAAATCTTGCTCACAAAAGCTAAATATGCTCAAATTGCCTTTTTCAAGAGCAATTATAACTTCATACTAATCAACTTTATTACAGAATTGAGTTGGAAATAAATAAATAAAAAAAAAAAATTCTGTCGGAATCAAAATGTATACATTATCTTGTTAAACTTATATACATGAGAGTGCACATTTTTATTTTAACACTTGGTATATGTAATAGACTATTTGATTTGTTTTATAGTTACATTACTTTAGTTTCCTTTCTGAACTTTATTTTTTGCTCTTGTTCCTTAAATAGGTACAACCTAAACATTTAGGTTGTATAGGGCTGACCTGTTTCTACCTTGCTGTGAAAGCAATAGAAGAAGAAAGAAATGTGCCTCTTGCAACAGACTTGATAAGAATAAGCCAGTATAAATTCTCTGTGTTTGACATGATGCGAATGGAAAAGATTGTGCTAGAAAAGCTTGGTTGGAAAGTGAAAGCTACAACTGCATTACATTTCTTGCAACTCTATCATTCCCTTGTCTATGAAAACCTGACTACTGAAAGGTGAATATGAAGAATTGATTAAAGGGACACTAAGCAGATTGTATACTACATTATTATAGATCTTCAAATATAAGAGAATAATTTTGCAATGAAAACTGCAGCTTTATTTTGTTAAAGGAGTATATTTTAATTGTGTAGGTTTTTTGTTTTTGTGGTTTTTTTTTTTTTCTCACCTTGTCCCCCAGAACAAAAGAACCCCCTGCTAACCAATCAAACTAATATTCAGATACAGCACAAACTCTGTCTGCACATGTTCAGACTGGGGTAGTCTGATCTCTTGTACTCCCTTAAGGAGGTTAAGCACTGATTTTAAAGAGAATGTAAGTTTTGATGCCAAAGTGCCCGGTTTTTAAAAATTCGATTAAAAACAGGGGCACTTTAATTCATCAATTTTTACATTTCACTCGTGTTGTGAAAAAATACTATCCTTTTAAACTTGACAGCCGCTCCAGCTTCCCCCGGTCGTCGCAAGCCATTTCTGGCGTCAGAAATGATGGATGGGTCATCCTCCAATCACGGCTTCCCCCCCAAGGAATCGGTGTCTGACTCGAAGCCGTGATTGGAGGAAGCCGGATTCCTCATTTTAGACCCAGGAAGAGGCTTTGCGACAGGCGGAGGAAGCTGGAATGGCTGTCAAGATTAAAAGGTTAGTTTTTTTTTTTTTTTTTTGTTTTTTTCACAACACAAGTGAAATGTAAATTTTGATGAATTAAAGTGCCCCTGGTTTATAATCAAATTTTTTTAAAACTGGGCACTTTTGCAACAAAATTTACATTCACTTTAATTTGGTTACTATTGCAAAGACTGATTTGCCTATCATGATGCAAAACTGATAATCCACCTTTCTCTTGTAAGGTGTATCCAGTCCACGGATTCATCCATTATTTGTGGGATATTCTCCTTCCCAACAGGAAGCTGCAAGAGGATCACACACATCAGAGCTGTCTATATAGCTCCTCCCCTAACTGCCACCTCCAGTCATTCTCTTGCAGCTCTCGACAAGGGAAGTATCAAGAGAGATGTGGTGAATTAGTGTTCTTTAGTCTACTTCTCGCCCTTCAGTGGCTCAGTGTATGGAAGTAATCGGCTTAATGGTAGCGGCAATGGACATAGTGCCATTTGCCCACCTACATCTCAGACCACTGCAACTCTGCATGCTCAGTCAGTGGAATGGGGATTACACAGATTTGTCCCCTCTACTAAATCTGGATCAAGAGACCAGGGATTCTCTTCTCTGGTGGCTATCTCGGGTCCATCTGTCCAAGGGTATGACCTTCCGCAGGCCAGATAGGACAATAGTAACGACAGATGCCAGCCTTTTGGGCTGGGGTGCAGTCTGGAACTCCCTGAAGGCTCAGGGCTCGTGGACTCGGGAGGAGGCACTCCTTCAGATAAACATTCTGGAACTAAGAGCGATATTCAATGCTCTTCAGGCTTGGCCTCAGCTTGCTGCGGTCAGGTTCATCAGATTTCAGTCGGACAATATCACGACTGTAGCCTACATCAACCATCAAGGGGGAACAAGGAGTTCCCTAGCAATGTTGGAGGTTTCAAAAATAATTCTATGGGCAGAGGTTCACTCTTGCCAACTATCAGCTATCCATATCCCAGGAGTAGAGAACTGGGAGGCGGATTTTCTAAGTCGGCAGACTTTTCATCCAGGGGAGTGGGAACTCCATCCGGAGGTGTTTGCACAGTTGATTCAACTTTGGGGCAAACCAGAACTGGATCTCATGGTGTCTGGTCAGAACGCCAAGCTTCCTTGTTACGGGTCCAGGTCTAGGGATCCTAAGGCAGCGCTGATAGATGCTCTAGCAGCGGCTTGGTCCTTCAACCTGGCTTATGTGTTTCCTCTGCTCCCCTGATTGCCAAGATCAAGCAGGAGAGAGCTTCTGTGATTTTGATAGCACCTGCGTGGCCACGCAGGACTTGGTATGCAGATCTGGTGGACATGTCATCCCTTCCACCATGGACTCTGCCGCTGAGGCAGGACCTTCTACTTCAGGGTCCTTTCAACCATCCAAATCTAATTTCTCTGCGTCTGACTGCTTGGAGATCGAACGCTTTATTTTATCAAAACGTGGTTTCTCCGAGTCGGTCATTGACAACTTAATTCAGGCTTGAAAGCCTGTCACCAGGAAAATCTATCATAAGATATGGTGTAAATATCTTCATTGGTGTGAATCCAAGGGCTACTCATGGAGTAAGGTCAGGATTCCTAGGATATTATCTTTTCTCCAAGAAGGATTGGAGAAGGGATTGTCAGCTAGTTCCTTAAAGGGACAGATTTCTGCTCTGTCCTTTTGCACAAGCGTCTGGCGGATGTTCCAGACGTTCAGGCGTTTTGTCAGGCTTTAGTTAGAATCAAGCCTGTGTTTAAACCAGTTGCTCCGTCATGGAGTTTAAATTTAGGTTGCTCCGTCATGGAGTTTAAATTTAGTTCTTAAAGTTCTTCAAGGGGTTCCGTTTGAACCTTTGCATTCCATAGATATCAAGCTTTTATCTTGGAAAGTTCTGTTTTTGGTAGCTATCTCTTTGGCTCGAAGAGTTTCAGAGTTATCTGCCTTACAGTGTGATTCCCCTTATCTGATCTTCCATGCAGATAAGGTAGTTTTGCGTACCTAACCTGGGTTTCTTCCTAAGGTGGTATCTAATAAGAATATCAATCAAGAGATTGTTCCGTCACTGTCCTAATCCTCCAAAGAAGGAATGTCTATCACAATCTTGACGTGGTTCGTGCTTTAAAGTTTTTTTTTTTTTTATTTACAAGCTACTAAGGATTTTTGTCAAACATCTGCATTGTTTGTTGTTTACTCTGGACAGAGGAGAGGCCAAAAGGCTTCAGCAACTTCTTTCTTTTTGGTTAAGAAGTATAATCCGCTTAGCTTATGAGACTGCTGGCGAGCAGCCTCCTGAAAGAATTACAGCTCATTCCACTAGAGCAGTGGTTTCCACATGGGCTTTTAAAAATGAGGCTTCTGTTGAACAGATTTGTAAGGCGGCGACTTGGTCTTCGCTTCATACTTTTTCTAAATTCTACAAATTTGATACTTTTGCTTCTTCGGAGGCTATTTTTGGGAGAAAGGTCTTACAGGCAGTGGTGCCTTCAGTTTAAGCGCCTGCCTTGTCCCTCCCCCCTCCCTTCATCCATGGCCTATAGTTTTGGTATTGGTATCCCACAAGTAATGGATGAATCCGTGGACTGGATACACCTTACAAGAGTAAACCAAATTTATGCTTACCTGATAAATTTATTTCTCTTGTGGTGTATCCAGTCCACGGCCCACCCGGTCATTTTAAGGCAGGTGTTATTTATTTTTAAACTACAATCACCACTGCACCCTATAGTTTCTTCTTTCTCTTGCTTGTCTTCGGTCTAATGACTGGAGGTGGCAGTTAGAGGAGGAGCTATATAGACAGCTCTGCTGTGGGTGATCCTCTTGCAGCTTCCTGTTGGGAAGGAGAATGTCCCACAAGTAATGGATGAATCCGTCGACTGGATACACCACAAGAGAAATAAATTTATCTGGTAAGCATAAATTTGTTTTTAAAAGCATGACACCATAGAAGCTTAGTGAGGGAAAAGTAAAACAAAAGCACACATAAATTGCCTTAAAAGTATTAACCCAATCCTGCCTGGGATTTTTTTTATTTATGTGTTTTTCAACAAAAAGTTGCAAGATAGTGAATGTATATTGCAATAATGTTTCACTTGCAATAATGTAACATTTTATGCATTGTTGAAAGTTTAATGGTCCTTTTTTAAAATGACTTGATGTAAATCATTGTAGTGAACATGTGTTAGTAAAACACCTAAAGTACATGCTTTTTCATAAAGGAGAGGGAGGTAATATAAATTGTTAGTATAGCAACCGTGTTAACTTTGCATTCTCTTGTAAAACTCAAATTTTTAATTTTATTTTTTTTTTTCTCTGTTTTTGTTTTATTATAGGAAAAAGCTGTTTGTCTTTGAAAGGCTTGAATCGCATCTTAAAGCCTGTCATTGTAGAATTGGGTTTTCAAAAGCCAAGGTAAGGTCAAAGTGACAACTATTGACTGCATATTTTTTTTTTTTTTTCTATCTTCGTTTTTGAACCCACAAGTAGGCTGTAGCAAGAGTTTTTTATAGCTGACATTTAAAGAACCAAAGTTAAAAACTTAAATGCTCATGATTCAAATAGAGCATGCACATTTAAATCATTTTCAAATTATTTAATTCTAGCAGATTTACGGTTACTGCTTGGTATCCTAAAAGAGTAGGCTCAGTAGCAGCAATGCACTACAGGGAGCTAGCTGTACATATAGTGCACTGTTGCTCCTGATCCATAGCTTGATTTTGGACACCAAAGTGAACTTTATTAGTAAATTGGAACATTGTTTAAAATTACATGCACTGTAATTTTTTTTTTTTTTTTTTTTTTTTTTTTTTAACGTTTTTGACTTTACTGGGTTTTTTTGGGGGGGGGTGTTAGCTAACTGTAAGATAACTTATAGGTTTTGATATTTTGTTCATTGCCTTTTTCTTTCTACACAGCCATCTGTATTGGCACTGTCTATAATGGCATTGGAGATGCAGGAGCAGAAGTTGTTTGAGCTGAATGATGCTATTGAATGCCTCCAGAAACATTCCAAGGTAATTGTACAACACTTGTTGTAGTGTGTGTGGTTTTTTTTTTTTTTTGTTTTTTTTGTACAGCTAAAAAAAAAAAAAAAAAAAAATCTCCAACATTCTTTTTGCTTCTCAAATACTGTCCTAATTCTCTAACTGCCCTTGCATGAAGCATATTAGGGTTTTTCTACTTCAAACTTTAAGTGGTAGCTGAAAGCATGAATTTGACTTTCCTTCACATCCTAGTACTCTGGCAATCACCTATTTTAAAATCACTTTGATCTTTAAAGTTTCATGAATGAGTGCACAGTTTTTAAAAATACTATTAAAAGGGGCACATTCATTCAACTTTACATTGCAGTGTTTTGTTTTATTTGTTTTTTTAATGCTTTCCTTATTTCTTTAGCAAACCCAGACCGGCAGCCCTCTGCCTGCAGCTCCTCTAATTACCTTGGCAATGACTAAACCGGCTTCCTCCAATCATGGCATGCACCCCAGAGTGTCCATCTCATGAGGACACACCGTGATTGGAGGAGGCTGGTTTAATCATTGAAGTGCTAAGTACAGAAGGAGAAGCAGGCAGAGGATTGCCTGTCCGGGTTTGCTGAAGAAATTGTTAGTATTTACATTGCAGCATTTTTTTTTATTTTTTTTTTTTATTTTTTTTATATATATATATATATATAAATGCCCCTGTTTTTAATACTAGTTTTAAAATCCGGGCACTCATTCATAAAACTTTACATTCATTTTAATATCTTATGTCTGATTTCTGCAGGACTGTACAGGCTGTATAATAAACCCAAAGCAGGCATGGAGCAGGATTACAGGGCCCTGCTACCTAGATGGCTTACAGTCTAAGTGTGGTAGAGACAATAAACTGGGAGGTAGTAGTGCTGCTGATTGTAGGCCATGGTCTGTTTAGGATCAGTTTCTGGTTGGGGAAAATTGGTCTTCACTGAATAATATTATATTAAAAGCCTGTTCAGTTCCTGTATTAGTTGTCTTACCTCTCCATACTATTTTAGTTTGTTAGGGTTTTCTCCAAATCGTATCCTTAAAATTTGTTGTAACTTTGTTTGTTTGTCTTGGTAGATTGGCAGCAGAGACATTTTGTGTTGGAAAGAAATGGTATCAAAGTGCCTTGCAGAGTATTCTTCAAGCAAATGTTCCAGGCCAAATGTTCAGAAGCTGAAGTGGATTGTGTCAGGACGTACAGCACGACAGCTGAAGCACAGCTACTACAGAATAGCGCATCTCCCTACAATTCCTGAATCTGCCTCTTAAGAGGTATTGACGTAAATTAGAACACATGTTTAAATGAAACCCAAAGTTTTTCTTTCATGATTCATATGGAAGTACATTTGACATTTTGAAAAGATGTTTTTTATCTCACTTGCATCTTTTTTTTTGGGGGGGGGGGGGTTGAAGATATTTATATTTAGATTTCAGGAAATACTGCTGCCATCTAGTGCTCTTGCTAATTTATAACATTACAAAACTGCTGCCATCTAGTGCTGCAGCCACATTCACACTACTGAACTTACCTTCCTGCTTTTCAACAAAGGATAACAAGTAAACAGACAATTTGATGATACTTTGGAAAGTTGTTTTAAATTTGTATGTTCTGTCTGAACCATGAGAGAAATTTGGGGGGTTTATTTCAAATAGACCTAGTGATTGTAATATTTTAGATTTAGAATCTATAGTACATTTGTTACCTCATTGACTTAAAGGGACAGTAAACACTGTCCTTGTAATGTAAAAAAAATATGTAATTTTATGTAGTTAAACAACTTTGACACCTACTTCCATTTACTTTCCTGTTTTTAATGTTACATTTTGGGGCTTTTCAAATCCTGGAGTTCACTTCCACTTTCAGCACTGCTATATTACATTTAATCATTGGCTAAACACTCTAGTGACCCATTTATAACTGCAGGGAAGGAAATAGATTTTCAAACTTTTAATATTTGTTTAGAATTAGTCTTAATGTTCTAAATTGTTCATGGTTTTTTTTTTTTTTCTCTCCCCTCAAACCAGTATCGGTGTAGTGGTGTTTAGTCATAGAATTTACTATGGTGGAGAGCAAAAAGATCTTTCTCTCAAACTGGGGAACAGGTGCCTTGTAAAGTGGATTACTTTATTGGATGTGGAGGTCTAACCTGTATAGAGTGGGTGCCTTTATTATAAAGGGATATTAAACACCAAAAATGTTATTGTTTAAAAAGACAGATAATCCCTTTATTTACCATTCCTCAATTTTGCATAACAAACACTGTTATAGAAATATACTTTTTACCTCTAATTACCTTGTATCTAAGCTTCTGCTGACTGCCTCCTTATTTCAGAGCTTTTGACAGACTTGCATTTCAGCCAATTAGTGCTGACCCTTAAATGCTTGAGCACAGTGTTAACTATATGAAACACATGAACTAACGCCCTCTAGCTGTGAAAAACTGTCCAATGTATTCAGATGAGTCAGCCTTAAAGGCCTTAGAAATTAACACCAGGTTTAACTTTCATCTAAGAATAACAAGAGAACAAAGCAAATATGATGAAAGTAAATTAGAAAGTTGTTTAAAATCACATGCCCTATCTGAATCATGAGTTGAATTTTGACTTTACTATTACTTTAAGTCAGTAATGCGCACGTACTTATAAACAGCATACTTAAAAGGCCCAGGTTCTGAAAATGACTATTTACAGTCAAATTTTAAATACATGAAACCAATGCAAAAGTTTAAATAAATTGATTTTCTGCAATGGCATAGATTTGGGGGGGGGTAGGAGTACAGGGGTTGCAGAAGTGGAGTAAGACTTGAGTTTTTGTCTAATCTCTAACTTGATTATTTCCACTTGATTTCATGCAGGTCCTCCATTGAAAATTAAACCTCCATCTGACGATGCTTATGGACTGTGGTTTACCTGAAATTCTCTTAACTGAAGACTGGAGGGGGAAAAAATAAACTTGGCAGCTAATTTTGCAGTTCCCTGAAGTGTTGAACAGATTTTTTTTTTCATAGCTGTATGGAAATATGGACATGACATGTTTATTTATTGTATTGACAAATACTTTTTTTTTATTATTATTAATACAACCATGGGATAGCGAATTACCAGTTACCATATCGGTATTAGATTTTTGACTTTTTGGCCAATGAATTTGCTGCCTCTTTAGGAAGCAGTTCCTCCCCTCTGTCCCCATGTGAAGACTTATGGAATAATGGATTTCAACAATAGGTGTCTGGTCATAAACCTGATTTAATCCACAATTAAGCTTAACAGAAATAGTTAGTGTTTCTACAGTTAGAGGTGAATGTAACACTAAGGGGTAGTATGTAAGGCTATTGCTGTCTTACTTTGACTTTACCTATAA
Organism: Bombina bombina; assembly: GCF_027579735.1. Lineage (NCBI taxonomy): Eukaryota > Metazoa > Chordata > Amphibia > Anura > Bombinatoridae > Bombina > Bombina bombina. Next base: position 942,194,131 of record NC_069504.1, on the reverse strand, counting down.
ATGAGAGACTGGTAAAGTGATTGTCAGTTACACTGCCCACATATCAAAATGCACTTTATCTGGAATAATCGGCATTTCTATTGGTTGAGGTTTGGATACAAATTAGTATCGTGTGAACTAGAAATACCTTTTTATTATTCTGTTGTCTATAGATTAGATTCTTGCTGTTTTATGGATTACAGAAATGTAATGAAATGTTAGAACTTCTTTGTATTTATAAGCACACATTAATATCCTTTAATTTTCACAATGCTGAAAAATAGCAATACAATATTATCCTTCTGAAAATTGTTTTTTTCTTCAAAATGAGCAGAGTTCAGTGTAGCTACTGCCTTGCCTTTAGTAAGAGAAGGGAGCTACCAATTTAAAAACATAAAGGGACATTGAAAACTAAATGCATTTCATGCATCTCTCTAATAATGCGTTACACCATTTTGGAATTTGGGTTAGGCTGCAGATATCTGAAGGTCAGTAGCTGCACATGTGCAAACATGTCGGTACAGGATTGAAATGTGAATTTCAACATGGTGACACCTATGGCTAGATTGAGGCGGGGAATGTTTATTGTCCATTAAGGTTCTACTGTCAGATGATTTATGAAGCAAAAGTAATCTAAGTATGGGCAAGAAAGTGACTGAAGCTAGTCCATATGTTTCCTAGCAACCACTACAAAGGGAAACCTTTCCCTTTTTGTAGAGACCCCTTGTGGGGCTGTGGCAGGAAGTAATGGACTTTGCACACATGACGTTAAAGGTAAAATCCTCTTAATACAAAACCATTGCAATACATATTCATCATTTTTAAGTATAACCCACAGCTTATTTTTTTTTTTTCTTCAACTATAAAACAGTGTGCGTTTACTTTCTTTACAAAATTACTGTATGCCTACTTTCTGCTATTCTTTTCTGAACATAGATCCCCCAACATAACCTCTGTTTAAAAAAAAAAAAAATGGGCATTGTGTATACTTCCAGTTCATGAATTAATAGCAAGTTTCACAGGACAGAATACTAATTGTTTCCCAATATATTTGTGTCAATATGTTGGATTTTTCTTTATCTTGACAAATGGAGTACTAGAATGTTAAGATTTTTATTTTGCCTGTATTTGTTACATTTGTAATCTGTGACTTCCTATCTAAATTTTAAATGTAAAGTTTTGAGGCAGAAATAACTTCTTTAAAAAAAGTGAATTTTTTTTTTCTTTTTAAAAAAACAAAACTCATTTTAAGCACTTCTATTGAATCAACCTAAATGTTGTGGTTTTGCATTACTGTCTTCTATCATGCACTGTTCTAAAGGTAATGTTACTGGGATAAACTAATGCAAAGTATTTAAACTGAAAGTGATATCTTTGAGGAAGCTGAGAGCAAAATGTTAGACCATCATACTGTGACATGTAACTATTTATCTGCACATGTACTAGTGGGGCACTTCAGTAAGCTCATATATAAGTAAATATGGTATGCATAAACTTAATGCATGTAGAGGTGGAACCCTGTTAAAGTTTAAAACTATAATTTTAAAAATCCTTTTTTTTTTTTTTAGGTGGCGAAGCACTATAGTGTTGGTTAGTTTTAAATTTGGTTCCATTTTTTTTCCCCATATGGAAACACGGAGTATTTAAAATATTACTGCAACCTGAAATTCTCAAATTTAGCTAATATAACAGGTTTTATGGTCAACCCAAATCAGATTGAAAAAGTCATTGTTGCATAGTGGGGTGGGTTTTTTGCATTTATTTATATATATATATATATATATATATATATATATATATATATATATATATATATTAAAACTTGATGCCTTAAATGTATAATCTACAAGAAATGGTTGATGGATGTTTCCTCATTGTTTACTGAAGTGCCCCTGTAAAATGCAGTAAGAATTGTGCCTTTCAATAAATTTATTGAAATTTTTATTTTTGTGTTTGGTTACTGAGTTCCTCAAAATAAATGTCTAGGTTGTACACAAGTGTGAAACTGTTGGATCCCCATCCTCCCAAAAAAAACTTGTGCTGTTTAGTGCAACTGGTCACTTAGAGCATATATATTTTTTTTCTTTCATGTAATTGGCAAGAGTCCATGAGCTAGTGACGTGTGGGATATACAATCCTACCAGGAGGGGCAAAGTTTCACAAACCTCAAAATGCCTATAAATACACCCCTCACCACACCCACAATTCAGTTTTACAAACTTTGCCTCCTATGGAGGTGGTGAAGTAAGTTTGTGCATATATTTCTAAGTTGACATGCGCTTCTTGGCATTTTGAAACCCGATTCCTCTGAGTACAGCGAATGTCAGAGGGACGTAGAGAGTATTACCTATTGAATGCAATGATTTTCCTAACGGGGGTCTTTTTCATGGGTTCTCGGTCGTAGAGATTCATCTCATACCTCCCTTTTCAGATCGACGATATACTCTCATATACCATTACCTCTACTGATAACTATTTCAGTACTGGTTTGGCTATCTGCTATATGTGGATGGGTGTCTTTGGGTAAGTATGTTTATTTCTTAAGACACCTCAGCTATGGTTTGGCACTTTATGTATTTTATATAAAGTTCTAAATATATGTATTGTACTTATATTTGCCATGAGTCAGGTTCATGTATTTCCTTTTGCAGATTGTCAGTTTCATATTTTGGAAAGTAAATATTGAGAAATATTTTTCTTACCTGGGGTTTAGTTTTTTGTTTTTTTTTCAATTGACTACTTGTTCAAATTGCAGGCTGTCTTATGCTCGCGGGTGCGCTTAATGGTAGACTTTATTGCGTCATTCTTGGTGAGAAATTTTTTTGGCGCGAAAGGCATGTCTGTTGACGCAAGTATAATTTCCGGCGTCATACTTGACGCAGGGGTTCACACAGGGTTGCGTCGCTAGTGACGCGAGTGTCATTTCCGGACATGGTTGGCGCCCAAAAAAATTTCAGTTACGTTGTGTTATACTTGGCGCCCAATTTTTTTTCATTATTTATTGCCCCATTGCTTTTGCCTTTTGCTATGTCAGAGGGCTATGCTATTTGTATTTATATTTTTTTCCCCATTCAAGAAACGGTCATATAAGGAAATTTGAATTTTTTTTTTTATTTTTTTTTTACATTTTGCAAGATGTCTCAATATGATCCTGCCTCAGAAGTATCTGCTGGAACTTTGCTGCCTGACGTCGGTTCTACCAAAGCGAAGTGCATTTGTTGTAAAAGAGTGGAGATTATATCTCCAAATGTCATTTGTATTAGTTGTCATGATAAACTTTTACATGCAGATAGTTTCCAACTGTAATAGTACTTTGCCGGTTGCAGTTCCCTCAACTTCTAATGTACATGATATACCTATGAATTTATTACTGATTCTATTCAGAAGGCTTTGTCTGCATTTCCACCTTCTAATAAGCATAAGAGATCTTTTTAAAACTTCTGATAAAGTTGATGAAATTTCAAATGACCGACAGCATAATGAATTATCCACCTCTGATGAGGATCTATCTGATTCAGAAGATCCTTCCTCAGACATTGTCACTGACAAATCTACTTATTTAGTTAAAATAGAGTATATGTGTTTTTTGTTAAAAGAAGTGTTAATTACTTTGGATATTGAGGAAACTAGTCCTCTTGATATTAATTCCAGTAAACGTTTAAATGCTGTTTTTAAACCTACTGTGGTTACTCCAGAGGTTTTTCCTATTCCTGATGCGATTTCTGACATGATTTCTAAGGAATGGAATAAGCCAGGTACTCCTATTTAATCCTCCTGCAAAGTTTTAAAAAAATTGTATCCTTTACCAGCAATTGCAATAGAGTTTTGGGAAAAGATCCCCAAAGTTGATGGGGCTATTTCTACTCTTGCTAAATGAACCATTATTCCTATGGAAGATGGTACTTCCTTTAAAGATCCTTTAGATAGGAAGCTTGAATCTTATCTAAGGAAAACCTATTTATATTCAGGTCATCTTCTTAGGCCTGCAATTACTTTGGCTGATGTTGCAGCTGCTTCAACTTTTTGGTTGGAGAATTTAGCGCAACAAGAATTTGATTCTGACATATCTAGCATTGTTCGCTTACTGCAACATGCTAATCATTTTATTTGTGATGCCATTTTTTATATCAAAATTGATGTTAGATCCATGTCTTTAGCTATTTTAGCTAGAAGAGCCTTGTGGCTTAAATCTTGGAATGCTGATATGACATCTAAGTCTAGATTGCTATCTTTCTTTCCAAGGTAATTTATTTGGTTCTCCGTTGGATTCTATTTCAACTGTTACTGGGGAGGAAAGGGTTTTTTTTTTTTTTTTTTCCCTCAGGATAAAAAAAACCTAAGGGTAAATCCTAAGGCTTCTAATCATTTTCGTTCCTTTCGTCAAAATAAGGAACAAAAACCTAATCCCCCCCCCCCCCAAGGAATCTGTTTCCAATTGGAAGCCTTCCTCAAATTGGAAAAAATCCAAGCCTTTTAAGAAACCAAAGTCAGCCCCTAAGTCTGTATGAAGGTGCGGCCCTCATTCCAGCTCAGCTGGTAGGGGGCAGATTAAGGTTTTTCAAGGATGTTTGAATCCATTGATTTTGGACAGAATTTATCCAGAGCATTGTCTCTAAGGGGTACCGAATTGGATTCAGAGTAAGACCTCCTGTCAGATTTTTTTTTTTTTTCTCTCACGCATCCCAGTTAATCCAGTAAAAGCTCAGGCTTTCCTGAAGTGTTTCAGATCTGGAGGTTTCAGGGGTAATTATGCCGGTTTCTTTTCAGGAACAAGGCCTGGGGTTTTATTCAAATCTATTCATTGTCCCAAAGAGAAAATTCATTCAGACCAGTTCTGGATCTGAAAACTTTGAATCATTATGTAAGAGTACCAACTTTCAAGATGGTGACTATAAGGACTATTCTGCCTTTTTGTTCAGCAAGGACATTATGTCTACAATAGACTTGCAGGATGCTTACCTTCATATTCCGATTCATCCAGAACATTATCAGTTCCTGAGATTCTCTTTTCTAGACAAGCATTACCAATTTGTTGCTCTTCCCTTTGGCCTAGCAACGGCTCCAAGAATCTTTTCAAAGGTTCTGGGTGCCCTACTCTGTAATCAGAGAGCAGGGTATTGCAGTGTTTTCCTTATTTGGACAATATCTTGGTACTAGCTCAGTCTTCTGCAGAATCTCACACGAATCAACTTGTGTTCCTTCGAAAACATGGTTGGAGGATCAATTATCCAAAATTTTTTGATTCCTCAGACAAGGATCACCTTTTTAGGTTTCCCGATAGAGACAGAGTCATGGACACTGAATCTAACAGACAAGAGATGTTTGAAATTGGTTGCAGCATGTCGGTGCCTTCAGTCTAAGTCATTCCCTTCAGTGGCTATGTGCATGGAAGTTTTAGGCCTCATGACTGCTGCATCGGACGCGATTCCTTTTGCTCGTTTTCACATGAGACCTCTCCAGCTTTGCATGCTGAATCAATGGTGCCAGGATTATACAAAGATATCACAATTAATATCCTTGAATCCCAATATTCAACACTCTGACGTGGTGGTTAAATCACCATCGTTTAGTTCAAGGGGCCTCTTTTGTTCAGATAACCTGGACTGATCACAACAGATGCGAGTCTTTCAAGTTGGGGAGCTGTCTGGGGGATCTCTGACAGCACAAGGAGTTTGGAAATCACAAGAGGCAAGATTACCAATCAATATTTTCGAACTCTGTGCAATTCTCAGAGCTCTTCAGTTTTGGCCTCTGTTGAAGAGAGAACCATTCACTTGTTTTCAGACAGACAATATCACAATGGTGGCATATGTCACTCATCAGGGTGGGGACTCAGTCCCCTAGCTATGAAAGAAGTATCTTGGATACTTGTTTGGGCGGAATCCAGCTTCTGTCTAATTTCTGCGGTTCATATCCCAGGTGTAGACATTTGGGAGGTGGATTATCTCAGCCGTCAGACTTTACATCTAGGGGAGTGGTCTCTCCATCCGGATGTGTTTTCTCAGATGTGGGGTCTTCCAGAAATAGATCTGATGGACTCATCTAAACAAACTTCCCAGATACCTGTCCAGGTTCAGGGATTCTCAGGCGGAAGCAGTGGATGCGCTGACACTTCCTTGGTGTTATCAACCTGCTTATATCTTCCCGCCTCTAGTTCTTCTTCCGAGAGTGATCTCCAAGATCATCATGGAACAATCGTTTGTGTTGCTGGTGGCTCCAGCATGGCCCCACAGGTTTTGGTATACGGATCTTGTTCGGATGTCCAGTTGCCAACCTTGGCCACTTCCGTTAAGGCTGGACCTACTGTCTCAAGGTCCATTTTGCCATCAGGATCTCAAATCATTAAATTTGAAGGTATGGAAATTGAATGCTTAGTACTAAGTCATAGAGGTTTCTCTGACTCGGTAATTAATACTATGTTACAAGCTCGTAAATCTGTCTCTAGAAAGATTTATTATCGAGTTTGGAGATTTGTCTGCAAGTTCCTTGAAGGGACAAATCTCTGCTCTTTCAGTTTTATTTCACAGAAAGATTGCTAAACTTCCTGATATTCACTGTTTTGTACAGGCTTTAGTTCGTATTAAGCCTGTCATTAAATCAATTTCTCCTCCTTGGAGTCTTAATTTGGTTTTGAAGGCGTTACAGGCTCCTCCTTTTGAGCCTATGCATTCTTTGGACATTTAACTACTTTCTTGGAAAGTATTGATTGGTAGAGAAATTGTTGTTCCTTCTTTGTGTCCTAATCCTACATTCATATCCTTACATTCTTTGGATATGGTAAGAGCTTTGAAATAGTATGTTGAAGCTACTCTAGATTTCAGAAAGACTTCTAGTCTATTTGTTATATTTTCTGGTCTAGGAAAGGTCAGAAAGCCTCTATTTCCTTGGCCTCTTGGTTAAAGCTTTTGATTTTTCAAGCCCCACCTCAGAATTACAGCTCATTCTACTAGATCAGTCTCCACTTCCTGGGCTATTAAGAATGAAGCTTCAGTTGATCAGATTTGCAAAGCAGCGATTTGGTCCTCTTTGCATACATTTACTAAATTCTACTGTTTTGATGTATTTGCTTCTTCTGAAGCAGTCTTTGGTAGAAAAGTTCTTCAGGCAGCTGTTTCAGTCTGATTATTCTGCTGATGATCTAAGTTTTTCTTTTCTTCATGAGAATAACTTATATTTTGGGTTGTGGTTTTTTTTTTTTTTTTCTTTCAGCATTTGGCTGTTTATTTTTATCCTTCCCTCTCTAGTGACTCTTGCGTAGAGTTCCACATCTTGGGTATTTGATATCCTATACGTCACTAGCTCATGGACTCTTGACAATTACATGAAAGAAAACATAATTTATTTAAGAACTTACCTGATAAATTAATTTCTTTCATATTGGCAAGAGTCCATGAGGCCCACCCTTTTTTTTTTTTTTTTTTTTTTTTTGGTGGTTATGGATTTTTTTTTTTTTTTTTGGTGGTTGTGGATTTTTTTTTTTGTATAAAGCACAATTATTCCAAATTTCTTTGTTGCTTTTTACTCCTTTCTTTATCACCCCACTACTTGGCTATTTGTTAAACTGATTTGTGGGTGTGGTGAGGGGTGTATTTATAGGCATTTTGAGGTTTGGGAAAATTTGCCCCTCCTGGTAGGATTGTATAATCCCATGTCACTAGCTCATGGACTCTTGCCAATATGAAAGAAATAATTTTAGCAGGTAAGTTCTTACATATAAAAGGGATTGACTGGCCCTTTTTAAGTGGTGTAATGAGAAGGCTTTGGAAGAGCCTCTGGCTTGCAAATCAGTGGGAATGTACCTGGTCACTTCCTCCATCATTCATTGTGTTCTTGCAACACACATCGTTGACAAAGCACTTCTAGAAGTGACTAGATGATAACGCAGTTCCCATCCCCACAAAGGGAGGGGTGTGGAGGATGACATCTGTCATTCTCTGCCCTAAAGAGGTTAAATGAAGAAGCGATGTCTGAATTATGCAGGGCTTGACTTTGCAGTTAAAGACAGACTTTCCACATTGTAGGGCCATCATAGTGGGGGCTGGGCTTAATGGGACATGATACGCCAAATTTCTTCTGTTAAGTGTGATCAGTCCACGGGTCATCATTACTTCTGGGATATTACTCCTCCCCAACAGGAAGTGCAAGAGGATTCACCCAGCAGAGCTGCATATAGCTCCTCCCCTCTACGTCACTCCCAGTCATTCTCTTGCACCCAACGACTAGATAGGATGTGTGAGAGGACTATGGTGATTATACTTAGTTTTATATCTTCAATCAAAAGTTTGTTATTTTAAAATAGCACCGGAGTGTGTTATTATCTCTCTGGCAGAGTTTGAAGAAGAATCTACCAGAGTTTTTGTTATGATTTTAGCCGGAGTAGTTAAGATCATATTGCTGTTTCTCGGCCATCTGAGGAGAGGTAAACTTCAGATCAGGGGACAGCGAGCAGATGAATCTGCATAGAGGTATGTAGCAGTTTTTATTTTCTGACAATGGAATTGATGAGAAAATCCTGCCATACCGATATAATGTCATGTATGTATACTTTACACTTCAGTATTCTGGGGAATGGTACTTCACTAGAATCACACTGTAAGAAATACATAAAGCTGTTTAATAACTAGAGATTATGTTTAACGTTTTTGCTGGAATGTAACATCGTTTTCATTTACTGAGGTACTGAGTGAATAAATGTTTGGGCACTATTTTTCCACTTGGCAGTTGCTTAATCTGTTTTCTGACAGTTTCTGTTCTCCCTCACTGCTGTGTGTGAGGGGGAGGGGCCGTTTTTTTGGCGCTTTTACTGCATCAAATATTTCAGTCAGCAACTCATTGTATTCCCTGCATGATCCGGTTCATCTCTACAGAGCTCAGGGGTCTTCAAAACTTATTTTGAGGGAGGTAATTTCTCTCAGCAGAGCTGTGAGAATTATAGTTTGACTGAGATAAAAAACGTTTATTCTGTAATTTGTTTCCTGCTTTCAGAATTTGTTATCTTTGCTAATGGGATTAAACCTTTGCTAAAGTTGTGTTATTTACAAGGATTGAGGCTATAACTGTTTCAATTTATTAATTTTCAACTGTCATAGATCTTCTGTGCTTCTTAAAGGCACAGTACGTTTTAATATTATTCTAATTGAATTGTATTTCCAAGTTACAAGTTTATTTGCTAGTGTGTTAAACATGTCTGATTCAGAGGATGATACCTGTGTCATTTGTTGCAATGCCAAAGTGGAGCCCAATAGAAATTTATGTACTAACTGTATTGATGCTACTTTAAATAAGTCAATCTGTACAAATTGAACAAATTTCACCAAACAACGAGGGGAGAGTTATGCCGACTAACTCGCCTCACGTGTTAGTACCTACATCTCCCGCTCAGAGGGAGGTGCGTGATATTGTAGCGCAGAGTACATCTGGGCGGCCATTACAAATCACATTACAGGATATGGCTACTGTTATGACTGAGGTTTTGGCTAAATTACCAGAGCTAAGAGGTAAGCGTGATCACTCTGGGGTGAGAACAGAGTGCGCTGATAATATTAGGGCCATGTCAGACACTGCGTCACAGGTGGCAGAACATGAGGACGGAGAGCTTCATTCTGTGGGTGACGGTTCTGATCCAAACAGACTGGATTCAGATATTTCAAATTTTAAATTTAAACTGGAAAACCTCCGTGTATTACTAGGGGAGGTGTTAGCGGCTCTGAATGATTGCAACACAGTTGCAATACCAGAGAAAATGTGTAGGTTGGATAAATATTTTGCGGTACCGACGAGTACTGAGGTTTTTCCTATACCTAAGAGACTTACTGAAATTGTTACTAAGGAGTGGGATAGACCCGGTGTGCCGTTCTCACCCCCTCCGATATTTAGAAAAATGTTTCCAATAGACGCCACCACAAGGGACTTATGGCAAACGGTCCCTAAGGTGGAGGGAGCAGTTTCTACCTTAGCTAAGCGTACCACTATCCCGGTGGAGGATAGCTGTGCTTTTTCAGATCCAATGGATAAAAAATTAGAGGGTTACCTTAAGAAAATGTTTGTTCAACAAGGTTTTATATTGCAACCCCTTGCATGCATTGCGCCGATCACGGCTGCAGCGGCATTCTGGATTGAGTCTCTGGAAGAGAACATTGGTTCAGCTACTCTGGACGACATTACGGACAGGCTTAGAGTCCTTAAACTAGCTAATTCATTCATTTCGGAGGCCGTAGTACATCTTACTAAACTTACGGCGAAGAATTCAGGATTCGCCATTCAGGCACGCAGGGCGCTGTGGCTAAAATCCTGGTCAGCTGATGTTACTTCTAAGTCTAAATTGCTTAATATACCTTTCAAAGGGCAGACCTTATTCGGGCCCGGGTTGAAAGAGATTATCGCTGACATTACAGGAGGTAAAGGCCATGCCCTGCCTCAGGACAAAGCCAAGACTAGACAGTCTAATTTTCGTTCCTTTCGTAATTTCAAAGCAGGAGCAGCATCAACTTCCTCTGCACCAAAACAGGAAGGAGCTGTTGCTCGCTACAGACAAGGCTGGAAACCTAACCAGTCCTGGAACAAGGGCAAGCAGACTAGGAAACCTGCTGCTGCCCCTAAAACAGCATGAATTGAGGGCCCCCGATCCGGGATCGGATCTAGTGGGGGGCAGACTTTCTCTCTTCGCCCAGGCTTGGGCAAGAGATGTTCAGGATCCCTGGGCGCTAGAGATAATATCTCAGGGATACCTTCTGGACTTCAAATACTCTCCTCCAAGAGAGAGATTTCATCTGTCAAGATTGTCAACAATCCAGACAAAGAAAGAGGCGTTTCTACGCTGCGTACAAGAGCTCTTGTTAATGGGAGTAATCCATCCAGTTCCACGATCGGAACAGGGACAGGGGTTTTACTCAAATCTGTTTGTGGTTCCCAAAAAAGAGGGAACTTTCAGACCAATCCTGGACTTAAAGATCCTAAACAAATTCCTAAGAGTTCCATCGTTCAAGATGGAGACTATTCGGACAATTTTACCTATGATCCAAGAGGGTCAGTACATGACCACTGTAGATTTAAAAGATGCTTACCTTCACATACCGATTCACAAAGATCATTACCGGTACCTAAGGTTTGCCTTCCTAGACAGGCATTACCAGTTTGTGGCTGTTCCATTCGGATTGGCTACAGCTCCAAGAATCTTCACAAAGGTTCTGGGTGCTCTTCTGGCGGTACTAAGACCGCGGGGAATCTCGGTAGCTCCATACCTAGACGACATTCTGATACAAGCTTCAAGCTTTCAAACTGCCAAGTCTCATACAGAGTTAGTGCTGGCATTTCTAAGGTCACATGGATGGAAGGTGAACGAAAAGAAGAGTTCACTCGTTCCACTCACAAGAGTTCCCTTCCTGGGGACTCTTATAGATTCTGTAGAAATGAAGATTTACCTGACAGAGGACAGGCTAACAAGACTTCAAAGTGCTTGCCGCACCCTTCATTCCATTCAACACCCGTCAGTGGCTCAATGCATGGAGGTAATCGGCTTAATGGTAGCGGCAATGGACATAGTACCCTTTGCACGCTTACACCTCAGACCACTGCAACTGTGCATGCTAAGTCAGTGGAATGGGGATTACTCAGACTTATCCCCTTCTCTGAATCTGGATCAAGAGACCAGAAATTCTCTTCTATGGTGGCTTTCTTGGCCACATCTGTCCAGGGGGATGCCATTCAGCAGACCAGACTGGACAATTGCAACAACAGACGCCAGCCTTCTAGGTTGGGGTGCCGTCTGGAATTCTCTGAAGGCTCAGGGACAATGGAGTCAGGAGGAGAGTCTCCTGCCAATAAACATTCTGGAATTGAGAGCAGTTCTCAATGCCCTCCTGGCTTGGCCCCAGTTGACAACTCGGGGGTTCATCAGGTTTCAGTCGGACAACATCACGACTGTAGCTTACATCAACCATCAGGGAGGGACAAGAAGCTCCCTAGCTATGATGGAAGTATCAAAGATAATTCGCTGGGCAGAGTCTCACTCTTGCCACCTGTCAGCAATCCACATCCCGGGAGTGGAGAACTGGGAGGCGGATTTCTTAAGTCGTCAGACTTTTCATCCGGGGGAGTGGGAACTTTATCCGGAGGTCTTTGCCCAAATACTTCGACGTTGGGGCAAACCAGAGATAGATCTCATGGCGTCGCGACAGAACGCCAAGCTTCCTCGTTACGGGTCCAGATCCAGGGATCCAGGAGCAGTCCTGATAGATGCTCTGACAGCACCTTGGGACTTCAGGATGGCTTACGTGTTTCCACCCTTCCCGTTACTTCCTCGATTGATTGCCAGAATCAAACAAGAGAGAGCATCAGTGATTCTAATAGCACCTGCGTGGCCACGCAGGACTTGGTATGCAGACCTGGTGGACATGTCATCCTGTCCACCTTGGTCTCTACCTCTGAAACAGGACCTTCTGATACAGGGTCCCTTCAAACATCAAAATCTAACTTCTCTGAAGCTGACTGCTTGGAAATTGAACGCTTGATTTTATCAAGACGTGGGTTTTCTGAGTCAGTTATTGATACCTTAATACAGGCTAGGAAGCCTGTTACCAGAAAGATTTACCATAAGATATGGCGTAAATACCTATATTGGTGTGAATCCAAAGATTACTCTTGGAGTAAGGTTAGGATTCCTAGGATATTGTCTTTTCTACAAGAAGGTTTAGGAAAGGGTTTATCTGCTAGTTCATTAAAGGGACAGATCTCAGCTCTGTCCATTCTGTTACACAAACGTCTGTCAGAAGTTCCTGACGTCCAGGCTTTTTGTCAGGCTTTGGCCAGGATTAAGCCTGTGTTTAAAACTGTTGCTCCACCATGGAGTTTAAACCTTGTTCTTAATGTTTTACAGGGCGTTCCGTTTGAACCCCTTCATTCCATTGATATAAAGTTGTTATCTTGGAAAGTTCTATTTTTAATGGCTATTTCCTCGGCTCGAAGAGTCTCTGAATTATCAGCCTTACATTGTGATTCTCCTTATTTGATTTTTCATTCGGATAAGGTAGTCCTGCGTACTAAACCTGGGTTCTTACCTAAGGTAGTTACTAACAGGAATATCAATCAAGAGATTGTTGTTCCTTCTTTATGCCCAAATCCTTCTTCAAAGAAGGAACGTCTACTGCACAACCTGGATGTAGTCCGTGCTCTAAAATTTTACTTACAGGCAACTAAGGAATTTCGACAAACGTCTTCTCTGTTTGTCATTTACTCTGGGCAGAGGAGAGGTCAAAAAGCTTCCGCTACCTCTCTTTCTTTTTGGCTTCGTAGCATAATTCGTTTAGCTTATGAGACTGCTGGACAGCAGCCTCCTGAAAGAATTACAGCTCATTCTACTAGAGCTGTGGCTTCCACTTGGGCCTTCAAGAATGAGGCCTCTGTTGAACAGATTTGCAAGGCTGCAACTTGGTCTTCGCTTCATACTTTTTCCAAATTTTCCAAATTTGACACTTTTGCTTCATCGGAGGCTATTTTTGGGAGAAAGGTTCTTCAGGCAGTGGTTCCTTCTGTATAAAGAGCCTGCCTATCCCTCCCGTCATCCGTGTACTTTTGCTTTGGTATTGGTATCCCAGAAGTAATGATGACCCGTGGACTGATCACACTTAACAGAAGAAAACATAATTTATGCTTACCTGATAAATTCCTTTCTTCTGTAGTGTGATCAGTCCACGGCCCGCCCTGTTTTTAAGGCAGGTAAATATTTTTTAATTTATACTCCAGTCACCACTTCACCCTTGGCTTTTCCTTTCTCGTTGGTCCTTGGTCGAATGACTGGGAGTGACGTAGAGGGGAGGAGCTATATGCAGCTCTGCTGGGTGAATCCTCTTGCACTTCCTGTTGGGGAGGAGTAATATCCCAGAAGTAATGATGACCCGTGGACTGATCACACTACAGAAGAAAGGAATTTATCAGGTAAGCATAAATTATGTTTTTTCTTTCATGGTTTAGAAAGAGCATGCAATTTTAAACAACTTTCTAATTTATTTCTATTTAATTTGTTATAACTGTGTTGATATGCTTTGCTGAAAAGCATATCTAGAGATAGGCCCAGTAGCTGATGATTGGTTGCTGCACATAGATGCCTCATGTGATTGGATCACCCATGTGAATTGCTATTCCTTTAACAAAGGATATCTAAAAAATTGAAGCAAAATATATCAGAAGTAAATTGGAATGTTGTTTAAAATTGTATTCTCTAGCTGAATCATGACAGAATTTTTTGGGGGTTTAGTGTCCCTTTAATGCTCTCATTTGCCAGAGCATGTCATTTTTAAGTGTGGTTTTTAACCCATTTGTGTGAAATTACATACTCATTCTTCACTTAATGCCCCTTAAGGGACACTTATCACCTTGAGATTTGTATATAGAATGTTTATGTGAAGTGAAACTTATACATACTTCTATTGTTTTGGCCTTTTCATATAATTTTAGCTCTAAAACTGAGGATTTTCAATTTCTTAGAACTCAAAAAGGGACATCCTGTGCAAAATTTAAATGCACATAGATGTGTATTTGAATAGAAACATTTGCATCATGTATCGGCAGCATAGCTTTTAGTAAAAATATTTACTGTATTAGTGTTGGAATTTTTCTGTGCATGTGAAGCATAGCTGGATAATCTCTATGCATCAGCATTTTAAATAATGCAGCTGCTCCAAGTGCCAGTGGGGCTTGTATCATATCAGCAATTAACAAATTGTCATTACCAGATGGTAGAAGCACTTCTAGGCTCTCTGAGCAAGTGATGTGTTTAAAATGCTGGTGCACCATTCATAGTAATACACAGTAGAAACAGCTATAGCTTTTATTAGAAGCATTTTTTTCCTCTAATACATGTTATAGTACAAAAGTTTCTATTCCAAACTGAAATGTATACATATGGATTCCAATTTTGGCTGAAATATCCCTTTAAAGTGCACTCTGCTGACTGATATAGGCTAACCCTGCTACAGTTAAAACAAATAACTGGTAAAAACGGCAAGTATTAAGAGTGACTAGACATGTCTGCAGACCCTAGCACTGCTTGGTTTCTCCAAATAAGGCAAATAGTGGGTTTAGTTTAAAAACAGTTGCAGTAAAAAAAGACATTAAAGGGACATAAAACCCACTTTTTTTCTTTCATGATTCATATTGATGGCTCTATCTAAAAAAAAATAAAAAAAATACCAATTTACCTTTTTAACAAACCTGTGTTGTTTTCATGCTCTTTGCTGAAGAGATATGTAGCATGCATATGTCTGGATCACTTCAGGACAGGAAATTGTACGTCCATTTAGTGCTCTTGCATAACAGTAGCAAAACTGCTGCTATATATTGCTTTAGACATGTGCACACACCTGAACTAACCTTCCTGTTCCTTGACAAAGGATAAAGAAAATTTAATAGAAGTAACTTTTTAAAAATTGTATGTTATTAGAATTGTGAAAAACATTTTGAGTTTTATGTCCCTGTTTTAAAATGTTCATATCCCTTTAACTGAATTAGGATGTGGCACGTTTTTCTTTGCTGATTATGAATACATAATAGTTGTGATATATACTGTAACTATTCAAACTTTTCTATTCTAAACATAAAAAGGAGCCTATAAGTTAAGATACAACCAACACCTTCGTGCAGCATGTCTTAACCATATGTGCCTCTTGTTAATAATACAGTAACTATTGTGGAAAGATGCAGGTATACACCAATACTCTCATGAGTGTTCAAATGAAAAACGTACTGATGGGATAATTCAAAAAGGCCCATTTGAGATAATACAATGTTAAAAGCATGGTAAAGTTATTGTATTAATGTTGAGGGGTGGACAGTAATCAGAACTACAGCCAATATTACATCACTCCCAACAAAAATGAAATGGGAGGCGACTAACAGTTAAAGGGGCATTTTTAAAAAATTAAAGGGACACTGAACCCAAATTTTTTTCTTTTGTGATTCAGATAGAGCATTCAATTATAAGCAACTTTCTAATTTACTCCTATTATCAAATTTTCTTCATTCTCTTGGTATCTTTATTTGAAATGCAAGACTAATTTTAGATGCCGGCCCATTTTTGGTGAACAACCTGGGTTGTCCTTGCTGATTGGATACATTCATCCGCCAATAAAAAAAGTGCTGTCCAGAGTACTGAACCAAAAAACTTAGATGCATTCCTTTTCAAATAAAGATAGCAAGAGAATGAAGAAAAATTGATAAGATAAAATTTTGGTTCAGTGTTTCTTTTAAATTGATTGGATAGTGCATTGAATTTAAAGGGATAGTAAAGTCAAAATTAAAGTGTCATGATTCCAATAGGGCTTGCGATTTTAATCAACTTTCCAATTTACTTTTATCATCAAGTTTGCTTAGTATTCTTAACACTAAACCTAAGTAGGCTTAAACAGATGTCATAACCTTTTAAGACAGCCTCTTATCTTGGTGCATTTTGACAGTTTCTCACAGACAATACTAGTTCAAGTGTGCCAGAGGTAACATTGTGCTCACTCCAATGGAGTTATTAGTCAACACTAATTGGCTAATCTGCAAATCTGTCAAAAGTAAATATAAATGGAAAATAAGTATGTCCGTGTGAGATTTGGTTAGATGGTAAGTTGACGCCTGAATCAAAATATCGTCCAGATAGGGCGCCACTGCTATGCCCCGCGGCCTTAGAACCGCCAGAAGGGACCCTAGCACCTTTGCGAAGATTCTGGGAGCTGTGGCCAACCCAAAAGGAAGGGCCACAAACTGATAGTGTTTGTCCAGAAAGGCGAACCTGAGAAACTGATGATCATCCTTGTGGATAGGAATGTGAAGATACGCATCCTTTAAGACCACGGTGGTCACATATTGACCCTCCTGGATCAAAATTGTTCGTATGGTCTCCATCTTGAACGATGGGACTCTGAGAAATTTGTTTAGACATTTGAGATCTAAAATTGGTCTGAAGGTTCCCTCTTTTTTGGGAACCACGAACAGATTTGAGTAAAACCCCTGTCCCTGTTCTAGTTTTGGAACTGGACAAATTACACCCATTGTATAGCTTTTACACAGCGTAAGAACGCCTCTCTTTTTGTTTGGTCTACAGCCAAAGATGAAATCTCCCTCTTGGGAGAAAATCCTTGAATTCTAGTCGATACCCCCATGGTCACAATTTCTAAATCCAAGGGATCCTGAACATCCCTTGCCCAAGCGAAGAGAGAAAGTCTGCCCCCTACTAAATCCGGTCCCAGATCGGGGGCTTCCCCTTCATGCTGTCTTGGTAGCAGCAGCGGGCTTCTTAACTTGTTTACCTTTATTCCAGGTCTGGTTCAGTCTCCAGACTGACTTGGATTGAGCAAAATTCCCCTCCTGCTTTGTGGCAGGTGAGGAAGTAGAGGGTCCAACTTTAAAGTTTCGAAAGGAACGAAAATTATTTTGTTTAGCCCTCATCTTAACAATCTTGTCCTGAGGCAGGGCATGACCTTTACCTCCAGTAATGTCATAAATGATTTCCTTTAGTTCAGGCCCAAATAGGGTCTTACCTTTAAAAGGAATAGCTAAAAGCTTAGATTTTGATGACACATCAGCAGACCAAGACATAAGCCATAACACTCTATGCGCTAAAATGTCAAAACCTGCATTTTTTGCCGCTAATTTAGCCATTTGAAAAGCGGCATCGGTAATAAAAGAATTAGGTAGCTTGAGAGCCTTAATTCTATCCAAAATATCATCTAATGGGGTCTTAACCTTAAGAGACTCTTCTAGAGCCTCGAACCAAAAAGCTGCTGCAGTAGTAACTGGAACAATGCACGCTATAGGTTGTAGAAGAAAACCCTGATGAATAAACAATTTCTTTAAAAGACCATCTCATTTTTTATCCATAGGATCTTTGAAAGTACAACCTCCACCTTAGGGACCGTTTGCCAGGAATCCCGAATGGTGTCAGATATGGGAAACATTTTCTTAAAAGTAGGAGGGGGAGAGAACGGAATGCCTGGTCTATCCCATTCCTTAGTAACAATGTCCGAAATTCTTTTAGGGACTGGAAAAACATTAGTGTAAGTAGGTACCTCTAGATATTTATCCATCTTACACAATTTCTCTGGTGGTATTACAATAGGGTCACAATCATCCAGAGTCGCTAAAACCTCCCAGAGTAACAGGCGGAGGTGTTCAAGCTTAAATTTAAAGGCCGTCACGTCCGAGTCTGTTTGAGGGAACACATTTCCTGAATCTGAAAGCTCTCCCTCAGACAGCAATTCCCCTACCCCCAACTCAGAACACTGTGAGGGTACATCGGAAATGGCCAATAAAGCATCAGAGGGCTCAGCATTTACCCTAATGCCGGACTTACTGCGCTTACCCTGTAAACCTGGGAGTTTAGATAATACCTCTGTAAGGGTAGTAGACATAACTGCAGCCATATCTTGCAGAGTAAAAGAATTAGACGCACTAGAAGTACTTGGCGTCGCTTGAGTGGGCGTTAAAGGTTGTGACACTTGGGGAGAATTGGATGGCATAACCTGATTCTCTTCAGACTGAGAATCCTCCTTAGACATACTTTTATCACCTAAAATATGTTCTTTGCAATGTAAGGCCCTTTCAGTACATGAGGGACACAATGGCTTCTAAACACATAGAGCATTGACTTTCCTCAATGTCAGACGTGTTGAACAGGCTAGTAATAACCACAAAAAGTCTTGAAAACACTTTATTTAATGAAAAAAACAATTTGAAAAATGGTACTGCGCCTTTAAGAAGTAAAAAAGCGCACAATTTTTCCAAATCTGCTTTAAAATGTTATAACTCTCACAATTTTAGCATATATGTGTCTTATCTTTTAACTTAAGATTGCACCACAAGTAAGGAACAAATTAACCCTCTACGAGAAAAACTTTACCCAAAAAAGTTATAAAAAATAGATTAGCAACCCCCTGCACCTCGCCGCTCTGCTGTGACGCCTACCTGCCCTCAGGGGTCTGAGAAATCACACTATAACTTTGTTAGGCTATGTCTTCAGTTTGGGCCCACCAGAGCTGGAGCCTGCTGCCTTCATATGAAAATCAACTGCGCATCTGAGGCGTGAAAATTAGGCCCCGCCCATCCTATGCGATGTCTCTCTGCCTAACAAAAACTGCTGTAAAGCGGTATAGGAACTAGCCATGTGGGTTTTTTGTATCCCCAAATAAAACATATAAGCCATGCGAAACCCTCCAGTACCATTGAACATAAAAAACGTTATGTTGCCAGTGTCAACCATGCTGCCATTCCTTTGCTGCATTTTAGCCCATACACAATAATATACAGGTCCCAGTAATACCCCTTCATATATGTAGGATTACTGCTTACCCCTTCCCACATGGGAACTATGTCAGCCAGTTCTGAAATACCACAGTCTCTCCAGAAATAAATGACTGAACATACCTCAATGCTTGTAGCATGAAAAACGTTCCCCACACTGAAGCTTCTCAAGTACTCCTCAGCCATTCTGTGGGAACTCCTCTGGATCTTAGTGACAACTGCTAAGATCATCAACCTCCAGGCAGAAATCTTCTTCCATCTGCTGCCTGAGGAAAAATATCACTCACAGGTACCATTTAAAATAAAAAAAGTCTTGCTTGAAGAAAATAAAAACTATCATTTTAACACCTCTTTCACTTTACCTCTTCCTATTACTAGTATAGGCAAAGAGAATGACTGGGGGTGGAGAGAAAGGAGGAGCTATATATACAGCTGTGCTGCTTCTTTGCCACTTCCTGTTAGCAGGAGGATAATATCACACAAGTAAGGATCAATCCGTGGACTCGTCGTATCTAGTAAAAGAAAAATAAAAATTAGACTTTCCCACTGATGAGTTTAACCCAGAAGGGATAGTTCCAGTCTGCTACATGGTATTAGACACAGGTTAACACAGAATAATGTGAAACAATTGAGTATTACAGAATCACGGCAAGTTCTGAACCCTCACACCTATATTCAAGCCGGCAGCTGAGCTAACCACTAAGTCAGTGCTTTCCAAACTGTGTGTCGGGACACACTAGTGTGTCGGCAGCAGTGTGTAGGTGTGTCCCTGCTTCAGCACAATTTTTTTTAAATTTAATTTTTGTAAAAAAATTTTTTTTAGGTTTCTGACTTTCCGCCTGCGTGCTATGCATATCACGTGGTTGACACATGATTGATACCAAGTGGGTCACAGATCATCTTAACCAATTGGTGCAGCTCAGTGGGAACTGAAACATTGGCGGCTTTGGCGGCACATTGGCTCCTGACTGCACGTGTAGTCTCCTTAATTGGCTTGTGACTGCATGTGTAGTCAGTGAGTGGGACAGTAGTGTGTTTGCAGCGCAGGCAGTAGTCAGTAGGGCTCACGGAGCTCTGAGGGCGGCAGCTTAAACGCTGAGCTGAAGTCAGAGGGTTTTTTTTGCAGCTAGCTCCCAGTAGTGCATTGCTGCTCCTGCTCTTGATATATGGATAGGAAGTGGAAGCTTAAAAATGCTTGATGATGAAATGCGAGTATCTTTAACAAATATTCACAAATTGTGTTCATCCCATCAACCTCATAAATCCCATTAAAATAGTAAGTAGCTATTGGTGTTATTAAACTTTTTTTTAATTCTTGCACATACTTACTGTTACTTGTAAATACATATTATTATTATATAATTTATGTATGTGTCCGTATATTTTAAAACAAGTTAGTTTAACCTCCTTTTTGCTAGTACAAGTGAATTAATTAACGTGTCGCGAAATGATGTAGGTCTAAAAGGTGTGTCACCAACATGAAAAGTTTGGAAAGCTCTGCACTAAGTCATAGAGTTCTTACAGGAACAATTCAGGTTGCGATATGAAAAATACATTTTCCCAAAAATTAGTCTATAGATCAGAGAAAAAAAAAAAATCATGTTTGCATTTTTTACCACATCCCTGGATTAGAGAGTTTTACCCCCCCCCCCTCATGAAAAAGACTGGGATATCAGAGAGGTGAGAGGGATTAAAAGCTTGCAGATTGTTGGGTATCTTTGCCTCCTCCTGGTGGAATTCTCAGCAGTAATGGCTTATGGACTCTCACCTCCTTATGAAAGAAATAATGCCTTTTGAAAAGTGCCCTTGCAATGGGTCACCTAGTTTAAAGGAGCAGTAAAGTCAGGGGTATATTCTTCCCCATTCCCACTAAGTGATTTATGCATATATTTAATGATGAGGCTTCATGACCTCTACATATGTCTCTACTGTCCATTTGAAGGAAATAAAGCAGATAAAAGCTAAAATTGTTTAGTTTGGGTCCCAGTTTCTAGGGCAGAAGCCATTATTACACCAACTTATTGATGTATATATGGTGCAATTTAACAGTATGAAAATGTAATATTAAATGCAGTCATCCTGTTCTTACACTTTAATTGCCAGGATATAAGGATGATGAAGAGGTTTTCTAAAGGATAAATATATTTAAACACAAAATGATCGGTAAGGACTGTAAACATAGCAATAAATACTAAATAGAAATTCTGAATCTATTTTTATTGGTTATTATGGAAGCAGCTATTGGTTCTGAAAGAAAAAAAAGTTGCAAGTTGCTACAACGTTTGACACAAATAAGGCTTCTTTAGAGATGAAACTGTGATATCTAGAAATAGTATACCTGTACTCTTGTAACCTCAGCTTTGCACTCACACTATCAGGAACAGAGTTGCTAAGGCATGTTTATAATTTTACGTTGTAATAATGTAAAAAAAAAACAAAAAACTTGCATTTCAGAATCTGTTCATAATAAATACAGAATGGAAAAAAACTCTTGATGATAGTCACAAGATTCCTGTATATGAAAAAGTGAGAAATACAGTTCGATACTGTATTGATACAATGTGAAGGAATTTAAAAAAAAAATCACAGATTCAAGTCTGTCCTCCATAGGAGATTGAATTCATTTTTCCAAGCCAGAAAAATCTGGTCCTCCTTTGCTGTAGTTTCCTGAAATTTCTGCTCCGCTGAAGTCAAATCCAGGGTTCTGAAGAGAGAGAGAAAAGCAGAAGACAGTCACTACTTCTTAATTCCGGGCATAACACATTTTCCAGTTGTAAAATGTCTCTACTACAAAGTCACATAAATGCATAAAAATGTAAAGGATCTGATGTACCACAAAAAATACCATTGATTATTTTAGTTTCTGCATTTGAGAATACAAAAAATAAATACATGAAAAAAATAAAACACAATGGATCTGTCTACTGTACCTCTCTCTGAAATCTCTCCAGTGTAAGTTTCTTTTGCATTTGATCCTGGATCAGAGGATCAGCAAAATATTCTCCTTCTAATAAAGATGTCCAGCAGTTCCCAGCATCTCGATTAGTCTTAGTTAAAATTATTCTGATAAGTTTCCGATCCTCTTGTAGAAAGAAAAGAAAAAAAAAATTGTAACATTAGGGACAACGATAAACAAATGGCCACTAACTGTACACCTAATCTTTAGGTTACCTGCTCCAAACACAAATAACGCTAAGACTTATAATTCCTTATAAGGGAAATTGTAGTCCATTTTTATTTTATTTCACCTGAAATAAATAGGACATTTCAAAATCTATCACTGTTTCTAAAATACACGTTCTAGTCCTGAAATAATAAATACTAATACTTCTTGAAGAGGTGAGTTCATTTACACTAATATAGCATACAGAATTGTCATTATCAACCAATTGCCATTAATAGGAAGTACAACTAATACTGAAATATTAGTTTAAACTTAGATATTTTTTTGCTTAACATGTTCTTAGGGAAAATATGTTCAATATCCATAAATGTTCTTCTTTCACATGCATGATAGAAATAGCACTGGTTTTCAACCCCCAACAATCCAGGTTTTCAGGATTACCTTGGATGAGAGCAGGTAAAATAAGCAGGTTTACTAATCAGCTGATTGTTTCACCTGCGCTCTAGTTCGGATATCCTCAAAATGTGGCCTGTTATGAAGGCCTGAGGACAGGTTTGAAAACCAGTTATGTTGATGGTAATATACATGATAATCCAAGCTGGGGGTCTCTGTATAATTTATATACAGGAGTACCTTGGAGATATTGCAGGCAGTGGCGGATCCAGAGCCTGGTCTCGGGAGGGGCACTTCCAGATTTTTTTGTGGCGGCGGACAGAAAATAATGAGTGCTTATAGAACAGACTATTTTATTTAACCTATCGTACAGCTCTAACCTTATTTAAAAACAGTCACATTTGTCTTTCCAAATTATGGATTTAAAAAATTAGAAACAGGTGACATTTAACCACATATAACTTTATTATTTAACAGTTTTGTAGACTTTTTTATCAGGAGTTTGTATACTGATTATAGAACAGAATATTCACAGACAAAATCGTAACAAACAATACACAATTATGTGCAAAAAGGTAGAAATATACTGATAACAGTGTCACTTTCCAAACACTAAAAGCAACAGAGTGAGGCTGGACTAACCCCAAATGTAAACATAGCAGTTGCAGAGAAACTGCTATGTTTGCATCTGAAGGGTTAAAACCTGAGGGACCTGGCACCCAGACCACTTCATTGAGCTGAAGTGGTCTGGGTGACTATAGAGTCCCTTTAATTTTGCCAATAAAGCTTGCAATCTACTAATTATGCAAACCCTTTAAGTGACATAATGTATAGATTCAAATCAAATAATAAAAGCAGGGTCATAATCTTAAATAAAATGTTCCAGACGAATGCCCAAATAAACAGTATTGCATAATTGCTGTTACTACTTGGCAGTCTGGACACTACAGTATAGAGTGATAACAGAGAATATAGAATATAAGCAAAAAACAGACAGCGCTATATAGCACCATATATAAATAAATCAGAATCACACAATCTATACTTAAATCTATAAAATATATAAGTTATTAGTAAGTTGAATGAGGACGTCAGAAATGTCACCACTGCATATCAAATATTGCTACACAAATTCAGTGACCTAAACACAGAGTGTAAACAATATATATAATAAGTCGCATAGAAAAAAATCCCAAAATTCCCTCACAATAGCAGCTGCAACCCAGGTATTACAGCTGTTAGCATAACCTCTGTATTAGAATATAATTCTTACTTTTAACATTGCTCTGCCAGTAAAAATGTACCATGTGGTAGAAGAGCTGTGTATTGAGTCAGATATAAACACACAGTTTTAGCTAAATTCTAGGTTCATCAACTAAAAAATACCCATAGCCTTCAATAAACCTGGATACCATAACTGTATACCAGTAACACCTGTATTTAGCAAGTTCATGTGTATTAGATATAACAGTCCTGTTACTAAAGCTATATCCCATTATATTATAGTGTACCCCATGCACTGAATATTAGGCCAAGAATCTATTTTATCCTATGTATACCTACTGTATAACATATGTACCCAACCCAAGGCACCCCCACTATAAGAGATAATGATATAACCCAGGAGTCCCCAAAAATATAGATGCACCCCAGGATTTTCCACAGAAATCTCTCTAGTAGTATTACCGTACAGTACCTCAGCATATCAGGCATACTCCAGACTCCAGTATTAGATCTGTAGCTGTGACATTTACTGGTTATCAGCTGTACTCGGTGCCTAAAACACCTGATATTATGATGTGTTTTAGGCACCGGGTACAGCCGCAGCTATATCGCCAGTAGCAGACCCGCACCTCAGGCGGTACTCACGTGTGTTGTTGCGGGTCCGGGAAGCTGATTGGGTCCCAACAAGCAGGATGAGGCCGGTGTGTATGAGGCACAGAGCGGGAAGAAGCAGGCGGGGAGCCATCCTGAGGACAGAGTAAATAACTTACTCTATACGTAACTCACACAGTGTCCTCTGCATATGGCTCAGAGAAGGCGCGATCCTTCCACATAAGTCCGCTCCGTCCCCTGACTCTCACACTTGCATTTCCCGGCCACGGCCAAGCTGCTTTAGTCTACTAACTTCCTCTCTCAGGGAAGCCCTCTCTCACTATATTCTCGGGGGGGGGGGGGGCAATTGCTCCATTGCCCCCCCCCCTGGATCCGCCAATGATTGCAGGTGCAGTTCCAGACCCCCAATAAAGCGAATATAGCAATACAGTGAGTCACACTTATTTTGTTTTGTTTCTCAGTGCATATAAAAAACATAATTTATGTAAGAACTTACCTGATAAATTCATTTCTTTCATATTAGCAAGAGTCCATGAGCTAGTGACGTATGGGATATACATTCCTACCAGGAGGGGCAAAGTTTCCCAAACCTCAAAATGCCTATAAATACACCCCTCACCACACCCACAATTCAGTTTAACGAATAGCCAAGAAGTGGGGTGATAAGAAAAAAGTGCGAATCATAAAAATAAGGAATTGGAATAATTGTGCTTTATACAAAAAAAATCATAACCACCACAAAAAAAGGGTGGGCCTCATGGACTCTTGCTAATATGAAAGAAATGAATTTATCAGGCAAGTTCTTACATAAATTATGTTTTCTTTCATTTAATTAGCAAGAGTCTATGAGCTAGTGACGTATGGGATAATGACTACCCAAGATGTGGATCTTCCACGCAAGAGTCACTAGAGAGGGAGGGATAAAATAAAGACAGCCAATTCCGCTGAAAAAAATCCACACCCAAAAATAAAGTTTAAATCTTATAAAGAAAAAAACTGAAAATATAAGCAGAATAATCAAACTGAAACAGCTGCCTGAAGTACTTTTCTACCAAAAACAGCTTCAGAAGAAGAAAACACATCAAAATGGTAGAATTTAGTAAAAGTATGCAAAGAAGACCAAGTTGCTGCTTTGCAAATCTGATCAACCGAAGCTTCATTCCTAAACGCCCAGGAAGTAGAAACTGACCTAGTAGAATGCGCTGTAATCCTTTGAGGCGGAGTTTTACCCGACTCGACATAAGCATGATGAATTAAAGATTTCAACCAAGATGCCAAAGAAATGGCAGAAGCCTTCTGACCTTTCCTAGAACCGGAAAAGATAACAAATAGACTAGAAGTATTTCGGAAATTCTTAGTAGCTTCAACATAATATTTCAAAGCTCTAACTACATCCAAAGAATGCAATGATTTCTCCTTAGAATTCTTAGGATTAGGACATAATGAAGGAACCACAATTTCTCTACTAATGTTGTTAGAATTCACAACCTTAGGTAAAAATTTAAAAGAAGTTCGCAACACCGCCTTATCCTGGTGAAAAATCAAAAAAGGAGACTCACAAGAAAGAGCAGATAATTCAGAAACTCTTCTGGCAGAAGAGATGGCCAAAAGGAACAAAACTTTCCAAGAAAGTAATTTAATGTCCAATGAATGCATAGGTTCAAACGGAGGAGCTTGAAGAGCCCCCAGAACCAAATTCAAACTCCAAGGAGGAGAAATTGACTTAATGACAGGTTTTATACGAACCAAAGCTTGTACAAAACAATGAATATCAGGAAGATTAGCAATCTTTCTGTGAAAAAGAACAGAAAGAGCAGAGATTTGTCCTTTCAAGGAACTTGCAGACAAACCTTTATCCAAACCATCCTGAAGAAACTGTAAAATTCTCGGAATTCTAAAAGAATGCCAGGAAAAATGATGAGAAAGACATCAAGAAATATAAGTCTTCCAGACTCTATAATATATCTCCCTAGATACGGATTTACGAGCCTGTAACATAGTATTAATCACAGAGTCAGAGAACCTCTTTGACTAAGAATCAAGCGTTCAATCTCCATACCTTTAAATTTAAGGATTTGAGATCCTGATGGAAAAAAGGACCTTGCGACAGAAGGTCTGGTCTTAACGGAAGAGTCTACGGTTGGCAAGAGGCCATCCGGACAAGATCCGCATACCAAAACCTGTGAGGCCATGCTGGAGCTACCAGCAGAACAAACGAGCATTCCTTCAGAATCTTGGAGATTACTCTTGGAAGAAGAAGAGGCGGAAAAATATAGGCAGGATGATACTTCCAAGGAAGTGACAATGCATCCACTGCTTCCGCTTGAGGATCCCTGGATCTGGACAGATACCTGGGAAGTTTCTTGTTTAGATGAGAGGCCATCAGATCTATTTCTGGAAGTCCCCACATTTGAACAATCTGAAGAAATACCTCTGGGTGTTTGGCGACTGAGATAATCCGCTTCCCAATTGTCTATACCTGGGATATGAACTGCAGAAACTAGACAGGAGCTGGATTCCGCCCATACCAGAATTCGTGATACTTCTTTCATAGCCAGAGGACTGTGAGTCCCTCCTTGATGATTGATGTATGCCACAGTTGTGACATTGTCTGTCTGAAAACAAATGAACGATTCTCTCTTTAGAAGAGGCCATGACTGAAGAGCTCTGAAAATTGCACGGAGTTCCAAAATATTGATCGTAATCTCACCTCCTGAGATTCCCAAACCCCTTGTGCTGTCAGAGACCCCCACACAGCTCCCCAACCTGTAAGACTTGCATCTGTTGAAATTACAGTCCAGGTCGGAAGAACAAAAGAAGCCCCCTGAACTAAACGATGGTGATCTGTCCACCACGTCAGAGAGTGTCGTACAATCGGTTTTAAAGATATTAATTGAGATATCTTTGTGTAATCCCTGCACCACTGGTTCAGCATACAGAGCTTAAGAGGTTGCATCCGATGCAGCAGTCATAAGACCTAGAATTTCCATGCATAAGGCTACCGAAGGGAATGATTGTGACTGAAGGTTTCGACAAGCTGATATCAATTTCAGACGTCTCTTGTCTGTCAAAGACAGAGTCATGGACACAATCTATCTGGAAACCTAAAAAGGTTACTTTTGTTTGAGGAATCAATGAACTTTTTGGTAAATTGATCCTCCAACCATGATCTTGAAGAAACAACACAAGTCGATTCGTATGAGATTCTGCTAAATGTGAAGACTGAGCAAGTACCAAGATATCGTCCAAATAAGGAAATACCACAATACCCTGTTCTCTGATTACAGACAGAAGGGCACCGAGAACCTTTGTAAAAATTCTTGGAGCTGTTGCTAGGCCAAACGGTAGAGCCACAAACTGGTAATGCTTGTCTAGGAAAGAGAATCTCAGAAACTGATAGTGATCTGGATGAATCGGAATATGCAGATATGCATCCTGTAAATCTATTGTGGACATATAATGCCCTTGCTGAACAAAAGGCAGGATAGTCCTTACAGTTACCATTTTGAATGTTGGTATCCTTACATAACGATTCAAACTTTTTAGATCCAGAACTGGTCTGAAGGAATTCTCCTTCTTTGGTACAATGAAGAGATTTGAATAAAACCCCAGCCCCTGTTCCAGAACTGGAACTGGCATAATTACTCCAGCCAACTCTAGATCTGAAACACATTTCAGAAATGCTCGAGCCTTCACTGGGTTTACTGGGACACTGGAAAGAAAAAATCTCTTTGCAGGAGGCCTTATCTTGAAGCCAATTCTGTACCCTTCTGAAACAATGTTCTGAATCCAAAGATTGTGAATGGAATTGATCCAAATTTCTTTGAAAAAACGTAATCTGCCCCCTACCAGCTGAGCTGGAATGAGGGCCGCATCTTCATGTGGACTTAGGAGCTGGCTTTGGTTTTCTAAAAGGCTTGGATTTATTCCAGACTGGAGATGGTTTCCAAACTGATACCGCTCCTGAGGATGAAGGATCAGGCTTTTGTTCCTTATTGTGACGAAAGGAACGAAAAAGATTATTAGACCTAAATTTACCTTTAGATTTTTTATCCTGTGGTAAAAAAGTTCCTTTCCCTCCAGTAACAGTTGAGATAATAGAATCCAACTGAGAACCAAATAATTTATTACCCTGGAAAGAAAGGGAAAGCAAAGTAGACTTAGAAGACATATCAGCATTCCAAGTTTTAAGCCATAAAGCTCTTCTAGCTAAAATAGCTAGAGACATATACCTGACATCAACTCTAATGATATCAAAGATGGCATCACAAATAAAATTATTAGCATGTTGAAGAAGATTAATAATGCTATGAGAATTATGATCTGTCACTTGTTGCGCTAAACCAAAAAGTTGAAGCTGCAGCAACATCTGCTAAAGATATAGCAGGTCTAAGAAGATTACCTGAACACAAGTAAGCTTTTCTTAGAAAGGATTCAATTTTCCTATCTAAAGGATCCTTAAAGGAAGTACTATCTGCCGTAGGAATAGTAGTACGCTTAGCAAGAGTAGAGATAGCCCCATCAACCTTAGGGATTTTGTCCCAAAACTCTAATCTGTCAGATGGCACAGGATATAATTGCTTAAAACGTTTTGAAGGAGTAAATGAATTACCCATATTATTCCATTCCCTGGAAATTACTTCAGAAATAGCATCAGGGACAGGAAAAACTTCTGGAATAACTACAGGAGATTTAAAAACCTTATTTAAACGTTTAGATTTAGTATCAAGAGGACCAGAATCCTCTATTTCTAATGCAATTAAGACTTCTTTAAGAAAAGAACGAATAAATTCCATTTTAAATAAATATGAAGATTTATCAGCATCAACCTCTGAGACAGAATCCTCTGAACCAGAAGAACCATTATCAGAATCAGAATGATGATGTTCATTTAAAAATTCATCTGAAAAATGAGAAGTTTTAAAAGACTTTTTACGTTTACTAGAAGGAGGAATAACAGACATAGCCTTCTTAATGGATTTAGAAACAAAATCTCTTATGTTATCAGGAACACTCTGAGTATTAGATGTTGACGGAACAGCAACAGGTAATGTAACAGTACTAAAGGAAATATTATCTGCATTAACAAGTTTGTCATGACATTCAGTACAAACAACAGCTGGAGGAACAGATACCACAAGTTTACAGCAGATACACTTAACTTTGGTAGATCCAGCACCAGGCAGCGATTTTCCAGAAGTATCTTCTGACTCAGTGTCAACGTGGGACATCTTGCAATATGTAATAGAAAAAACAACATATAAAGCAAAATTGATCAAATTCCTTAAATGACAGTTTCAGGAATGGGAAAAAATGCCAGAAAACAAGCTTCTAGCAACCAGAAGCAATAAATAATGAGACTTAAATAATGTGGAGACAAAAGTGACGCCCATATTTTTTTAGCGCCAAAAAAGACGCCCACATTATTTGGCGCCTAAATGCTTTTAGCGCCAAAAATGACGCCACATCCGGAACGCCGACACCCTTGGCGCAAAAAAACGTCAAAAATGATGCAACTTCCGGCGACACGTATGAAGCCGGAAACAGAAAAAAAAAAAATTTGCGCCAAAAAAGTCCGCGCCAAGAATGACGCAATAAAATGAAGCATTTTCAGCCCCCGCGAGCCTAACAGCCCACAGGGAAAAAGTCAAATTTTAAGGTAAGAAAAAATTGATTTAATCATATGCATTATCCCAAATATGAAACTGACTGTCTGAAATAAGGAACGTTGAACATCCTGAGTCAAGGCAAATAAATGTTTGAATACATATATTTAGAACTTTATAAAAAAGTGCCCAACCATAGCTTAGAGTGTCACAGAAAATAAGACTTACTTACCCCAGGACACTCATCTACATGTAGTAGAAAGCTAAACCAGTACTGAAACGAGAATCAGTAGAGGTAATGGTATATATAAGAGTATATCGTCGATCTGAAAAGGGAGGTAAGAGATGAATCTCTACGACCGATAACAGAGAACCTATGAAATAGACCCCGTAGAAGGAGATCATTGAATTCAAATAGGCAATACTCTCCTCACATCCCTCTGACATTCACTGCACGCTGAGAGGAAAACCGGGCTCCAACCTGCTGCGGAGCGCATATCAACGTAGAATCTAGCACAAACTTACTTCACCACCTCCATAGGAGGCAAAGTTTGTAAAAACTGATTTGTGGGTGTGGTGAGGGGTGTATTTGTAGGCATTTTGAGGTTTGGGAAACTTTGCCCCTCCTGGTAGGAATGTATATCCCATACGTCACTAGCTCATGGACTCTTGCTAATTACATGAAAGAAATTATATTTACACTATACTGTAATCTATTAAGTGTGCAATAGCATTAGGTCTAAAAAACAATGTACATAACGTAATTAAAAAATACTTTATTGATAAAAAATGATAACCAATATCTAAGCCTTCGGTGAGTCATAATCTTTTTGCTGGTGGTGTGGATAAATAGGTGTGTGTATATGTTTATTCGTGTGTTATTTATGTGTATATATGTTGTAAACATGGTGCCAGTAGTCTTGGTTGGCACAAGCCTTCAATTGGTAAAAATGAGATATGCCTGTATGCAGTATATCTACCTATCACTATATCTAATCAAGAACTGGAGTAATAAAATTATTTTATTAAAAAGGGATAACATTGATAATTAAAACATGTAGTATACTTGACATGATAGTAAATATAAATATTCTGATAACATATGAATATAATAAAAATCATACTTTTGAAGTCTTGACTCCTTTATAAAAGCTCAATATGTATTAAGAATGGTAAATTTACTAGTATAGTAAATGGTACCATAAAATATTTTATCACTATCAGCTAAATAATTAGGATATATTTTAGATGTTATAGAGAGTCTCAGTATGCACTCTGTGATATGGGTTCAGCGTTCTTCACGGCAAACAGATCCTCTGGAACTCTGGTCCACAACACTGGTGAGTAGGATAAAGAGACTTCACCAAAGCCCCTAAAATAAGACAATCCACAAGCAGAAAATCCTCACAACCAGTCCATAGATCACACAAAGTGTAGGTGCGCATTAAACCAAAGCACATTTATTGAAACATCATAAAAACATGACAAAGGCACTCAAGGCAGAGGTGTTTCATTTGAACATAACTTTCTCAATTAATCTTGTCTACAATCACCTTTATGTGTAAAGGGATATTCAACAGCCTTAATTTCTTTGCAGCCATTCCTTATAGGCTTACTCAGCAATGTGTAGAGAATTTATAACATGGCAACAATGTAATTAACTTGCAGCAAAAGAGATACACGGTATATTCACATGATAAACATTTCATGCAATAAGCTGTATTCTTATTTAATTAAAAGTATTTCTTCTTACATGCACATTGACTCTATTTACAGCCTATAATTAACAATGTTTATAGGGTATATATGGAGCTTCGCAATTATACAGACATCTCAACATTTTAGGTGTATAACCTTTATTTAAGTAGCTTTAACTTTATGGCTTTTTTTTTTCTTTATTTCCAATTTTTAGTGATACTACAATAAATGCTTTAGTGAATCTAAAAGAGTGGATTTTGTTATGTTTGTACAGTATTTTGTATTTTTAAAAATGGATGCTCCTATACTGAAAATGTAAAGTATTTTAGTCTTATACTTTTGGGGTGTGCCTCTGTTCATTCAATAAAGCTGTGAAAGGGATATGTGTTTATGCTCTCCTGAAAATCAGTGTGCATTACTACCTGTTAGTTTCAAAATCAAAATAATCAGCTTTAAGGTCTCCTTTTCATGCAACAAAATATATTTAATAAGTTTAAATAGTGATCTTTAATATGCTGCATGGGAATATTTTGTGTCTCCATAAAATGGTATTTTATATCGGAGTCTGTACATTTTTACCGACTGGCCTGGAGAAGCCGGTAGACACCAAGGGGCATATTTATCAAGCTCCGAATGGAGCTTGATGCCCCGAGTTTCTGGCAAGCCTGTAGGCTCGCCAGAAACAGCAGTTATGAAGCAGCGGTCACAAAGACCGCTGCTCCATAACCAGTCCGCCTGCTCTGAGCAGGCGGACACACATCGCTAGAAATCAACCCGATCGGGTTGATTGACACCCCCTGCTGGCGGACTATTGGCCGCGAGTCTGCAGGGGGCGGCGTTGCACCAGCAGCTCTTGTGAGCTGCTGGTGCAATGCTGAATACGGCGAGCAATACAGCGAGGTCTGTCGGACCTGATCCGCACTGTCGGATCAGGTCCGACAGACCTTGATAACTTGGGGACCAAAGCTCATGAGTGAGCTTAGAAAGGGAAAGGGACAGCATTCATAAGTAGGTGTGACTGACTAATGGGTCATGAGATATAAATAAAGTCAGTCTTTAAAATCAACTTTTAATTAATAATAATTTTTGTTTTTTTTTAAATGCAATAACATCTTTTCCATTAATCATATAGTATTACTACAGTAAATATACATTTAAAAAGGGGTATGTTTACTATTACCTGAAATACAAAAGGTGTATTACTGACAATGAATTTTTAAAAAAAAAGTAACTTATACAAACTCTTACCCAATGTCCATGTTCCCTCGTCAGATATTGTTGAGTCAAATAGTCTTCCCTTAAAAAAATAAAATAGTAAAAAATAAAATACAAATCAAAGAGTAGAATCTGAACCCTTTAATAAATGAAGTCTTATTAAAGGGACAGTAAACAGCTTGAGATAAAATAAAACATTTATGTATGAAAATATATTTTCATTAATTATTTTGCCCCTTTTCAAGTAATTTAGCTCTGAAAATTTAGCAATTTCTACTTCATAGAACATGAAAAGCACCATGCTGACTTCTCAAAGCTAACCCTACTACATATTTTTAACTATTTGACTTTAAGTGACAACAACCGCAAAACAGAGTACTTTATACTAACTTTATGACCATGACTAGCTTGTCTGCAGATTAAAGTCCACACTGGAACCTCCAAATAAGGTAAATAATGGGTGGAGTTTGGCTACTGAAAATAATTGCAGTAAAATTATAAAAATGTTATTATTCTTAGCAACACAGCAGAAATGGCTTGTAACGACAAGGTGCTTACTATCCCTTTAAAGGAAACCAAAAAATAAAAAAAAAAAACTTTAGAGGAAAAATAATTTTCAAATTTAAAATTATAGGAAATGCAGGCATAATAAACATTGGAAGTGTATTCCAAAGCACTGTTCCCTCTAAGGCAGAGTTTCCAAACTTTTCATGTTGGTGACACACTTTTTAGACCTACATCATTTCGTGACACAGTAATTCAGTTGTACTAGCAAACAGAAGGTTAAACAAACTTGTTTTTAAGAGATACGGACACATACATAAATTACATAAATGATATAATAACGGGGGGCGTGTCCTAATGGCGATCCTAGTCGGTCGCATTATCCAAGAGCTCTGATTGAGAAGCTTTAAACCCGCCGGTTAAAGGCATCAATGTACAGCCAAAACATCGGGAAAATACAGTATTAAGATTCCTTAGCCCCTCTGGGTGCTCATCGCCGATTTTTGAGCTATAATCTTGACATCAGTTCTCTGGATTGGGCATAAAGGGCCTGGAGCGGCGGCTCATTAAAGGCAGCGTTTCCCCCTCGGTAAATCCGAGGTATCTGTCCCTAACTGGGGATTAAAAACCATCTATTTAGGTGAGAAGGGCTAGCAGGACTATATCGACAAGTATCCCCTAGACATCACCTCACACGGAGATAATGGAAATGGAGCACCTGACGGGAGTGGATAGTTTACAGCAATCGGACAGGATATGGGAGAGAATCGAAAAGCTGTTTAACAAGATGATGGACACCGCACCATACGATCGACTGATGCAAATCCTGCAGAATAGAGGGAAAGCCGAAGTGAGCCCAGTGGAAATAATCAACGGGAAGTGCCCCATAGATACAGAACCTCCTCTGGGTCCTTTACAGCCTGCAAGGCAAGTGAAATGGCCTGCCACAACAAACTACGCTGAAGCCACTAAAACACAACCAAGAGGGAACCTGACACTGGTGAAGCAGCGTGGCAGCTATTTGGCAGACCGGTTAGACCAAGAAACACCCATAACCTCCTTACTTGGCCTTCCTCTGGCGTCCCAGAGCATTCATAAGTCTGCTGGAGCTCCAACCCGAAAAACGACTCGGAGGCCATCGGAACAAGAGTCAGCAGGGTTTCTTCTTAAAAACATATCCCACTGGCCTCTATTATCTCTCAACACGCAGCCGGACTACACCGAGCGATCTTCCCGCCCTCCACAACACCCTTCACGTAAGAGGCAACAACATTTTTTAGGAGAGACTAAAGTCTATCTTTGCAGCGATGCATGTATCTCACAGGCAGAAAAGGGATAGTTCAGGTGTCCGCTAGTCACATAACAATAATCTGCCATTTTGTTTTAATGTCCAGCCTCAGCTTTGATTGTTTCAATAACGTGACTGTGTTGAGAAGACATTCTACATAAGAGACCTTTTACTTTTCAGAGTTTGCTATCTGATATACAGAGGCACCTTTCCAGTTGACTGTTTATTATGTGTTTAGTTAAGGTTGGAGAATCATCAACTATGTGAGCCAGTTCAACAGAGATTAATTTTAATTAACATCTTAACACTGCACTAAGGTTTAAAACATATCAGTTAAAAGTGTTCAATTTCTATGTCTGTTACCATTATATGCATTTTCCTTCATATGTATATTTAAGGGCGTCTACCTCCAGGAGGATAGGTGATAGTTTTTTATACTTGGGGTCTCTATAGTCCCTGCCATGTGGCCTGCGGCCGGGACCGCATGGAGGGATAGAACTTTAATACATAAAACGCATTGCCGCAGTTATGGGTCTGAGCATTAGAGGGAATATTTCGGCAAGACCTTTGTGATGCAATAGAAATTAGCCCGCTACTAACTAACTCTCTGTAATGACGCTTAGAAGTAATGCATAGATTTATCGTATAAAATCTAAAGCCATACC
This sequence comes from Bombina bombina, assembly GCF_027579735.1. Lineage (NCBI taxonomy): Eukaryota > Metazoa > Chordata > Amphibia > Anura > Bombinatoridae > Bombina > Bombina bombina. Next base: position 942,158,545 of record NC_069504.1, on the reverse strand, counting down.
ACGATATATTTGTGTTTATATATAGATGCATATCTACACCCTTATCAAGAATAATTATATAGTTGATGTTTGGCTGTACTTGGGGATCATAACTCACTTGTTTTGTTAAACCTGGAATGCCTGATTACTAATCATACCCTTAATCAGTGACCCAGCTGGGACTCCCTTTATTTTATTTTTATTTTTATGTTTATCTCTCTAAACTGGAATTATTACCACACTAAGTTATGCCTTCAGTTATCCCTTTTATCTCCTTGCCTTCTCCTTATTAAATCCCAATTGTTTACCTATATAAGCCCAATATTATAGTCAAGAGAAATATTCCAAGACCCATGAGAGGTCTAACTAGCTAAAAATTGGGTCTCACAAGAAATACACTGATGTGATAAGAACATTTCATTGTGTCATAGTTGTAATATGATATATGATATATGTTTTTATATTGATAGCACAATGCATCGCTATGTTGAAACATAATATTGTACCACTCTTCTTGCATGCTTTGTTCTTTCTTTTTATGAAGTGTAAGCTCAATTATTCTAAATAAAATTAAAAAAATTAAAAAAAAATAAAAAAAAATATATAATAACAAAATGTATTTACAAGTAACAGTAAGTATGTGCAAGAATTAAAAAAAAGTTTAATAACACCAATAGCTACTTACTATTTTAATGGGATGTATGAGGTTGATGGGATGAACACAGTTTCTGAATATTTGGTGGAATATTAGATAAAGACACTTGCATTTCATCATCGAGCATTTTTAAGCTTCCACTTCCTATCCATATATCAAAAGCAGGAGCAGCAATGCAAAACACTGACTTCAGCTCAGCATTTAAACTGCCACCCTAGTCCGACTGACTACTGCCCCTGCTGCAAACACACTGCTATCCCACTCACTGACTACACGTGCAGTCACAAACCGATTGAGGAGACTACACGTGCAGTCAGGAGCCAATGTGCCGACAAAGGGAATAGTTTCAGTTCCCGGTGAGCTGTGCCAATAGGTTAAGATGATCTGTGACCCACTAGGTATCAATCACATGATATGCGTAGCAGGCAGGCGGAAATTTGTGCTGAAGCAGGGACACACCTACACATTGACACACTAGTGTGTCACGGCAGTTTGGAAAGCACTGCTCTAAGGTGTGTGCGCTCAAAGCTTTTTCTAACATAGTGCTCACAGTTGTCTGAGCCTTTACTTTAGCATTTACTAAACTACAGCACTTTTTTTTTTAATGTGGCCAGAGTGCCTTGCACTTTAAGCAGTAGTTTCAGAGTAGGGAGGGGTAGCATGCAATAGTGCAGTACAGTGGATTAATGCGCACTATGAAAGTGGTGGTGAGCTCTCATTTTGGGAACTGGTAAGTGTTTCCTTCAGTACTACAAATTAACTTATAGACAAAAGAAGAAAAACTTATTTTGGAGTTGGTAACTAAACCTTCACAATCATATTACTAAATGAAAGTCATTTTTTATTTTTATTTTGTGACTGCTTCAGTTCCACAAATCAAATTACAGGCATAGCAGGGGGGAGACACATAGCATTCATATATCGGTTATCAGCCCTCAGTAGCATGAAAAATGACATTACCAGTTATACCCATTTTCTTTAATTTAGGCTTTATTACAAAGTCCCAAGGGTGAAAAGATGCTACTTTTTCTTCCTCTGTCTATAACTCCTTTTATATCATCTGCATTTGGCAACTCTGGAGAGATTTTTTTTATGTACAGATTACAAACAAAAACCAAACCATTACCAACTCTGTTTCCTTATGAAACAGTCTGGTACCAAAACCATTCTGCTCATGCTCACAAATAAATGTCAAGAAAATAATTTTGTTAAGAGTAATGCAAACTGATTTTTAATGGGTTTGTAACTAGATAAAGAGTAAAGATAATAAAGTGTGTGTGTGTGTGTATATATATATATATATATGTATATTTGTATGACGTGGCTTAAAGTATTGGTACCCTTGCATTTTAAGAGAGAAACACAGAAACGTCTGACAGGAGTATGTCAAAATGCATGATGACAAGCCACAGTTCTTCTATGAGAATATCATTTGGACAGATAAACAAAAGTATAGCTTTTTGGAAAATCACAACTCCATGTTTACAGAAGGAAAAAAAGAAGCTTTCAAAGAAAAGGAGCACCATTCCTACCGTGAAACATGGAGGAGGTTCAGTGATGTTTTGGGGTTGCTTTGTTGCCTCTGGCACTGGGTGCCTAGAATGGGTACAGGACACGAAGAAATCAGAGGAGTATCAACGCATTCTGGAGCGAAATATACAACCCGGTGTCAGAAAGCTGTGTCTCGGTCGCAGGTCATGAGTCCTCCAACATGATAATGACCGGAAACACACCTCAAAAAGCACCCAAGAATGGATGAGAAGAAAACATTAGACAGTTTTGAAGTGGCCCTCTGTGAGTCCAAAACTAAATCTCATTGAACATCTGTGGAAAGAGCTGAAACTCGCAGTTGGGAGCTACAGAAAGTGCTTGATTGCAGTTATTGTGGCAAAATATTACGTTAAGAGTACCAATATTTTTATCTGTGCTATTCTCATTTGTTTTAGTGTTAAAAGTAATATGTGAAGTGTGACAGACCCTTCTGTCAGGACTGAAGGAGTTAATTGTGTTTAGCTAAGAATCTAATTTCTAAAGACAGGTTTTCTGGCCTCAGCTATTGTGTGCTATAATTACATTTAAGTAATAAACAGGCCATTGTTTAATCACCCTCAGAGAGCAGACGCTAGGTGATAAGACAAGCCAAATGTGTTTAAGTTGTTATCTGCCTAAGTAAAGTATTTAAGTAATGTAATTCTACTGTTTCATAAAAGGGCGTCTTCCCCTTTTTATCTAAATGTACAAGAGTCTTTCAACCCCCCCATCTGGGGTCAAACCTGTATAAATACTAGGCATCTAGCCTTTAATAAATGACATTCTGTTTTAAACCTGAAACTGGCTGGGTTGTGAATTGCTGATTCCCTATGCAGGACATTGTTCCCTGGTACTAACCCTTGGTACACTGTTGGTACCGTAACATTGGTGGCAAGCGACGGAATGAACCTTATCGCCCAGAAGAGCAACTACACAAGCCAGTAACCTCAGGAAGAGGGGGATTATTACAATACTGACTAAGATGGAAAGAGTACCAGGAACAGAAGGAACCAATGGGCCCAGCATAGCAGACAGAACCCCCGCAGAAGCAAGCTTTGATCGGGCGGTTAAAATAAGACTGGCACATTATGGCCCCAACCCATCTGCGGAAATTATCGACCGGGTCATAGCAGCTGTGGAGGCCAACCTACTTCGCCAAAGCGGCGCTGCAGCAAACCCAGTGGAAAAGAGAAAAGTAAATTTTGCAGCTTTTAAAAACTTCCTGGAAACAGAAGGAGAGATTGATGGGTTCCTTGCGGATTTTGAGAGGCAATGTGCACTACACAAGGTACCCGCAGAGGACTGGGTCACGATATTATCCGGAAAATTATCCGGCCGGGCCAGTGAGGCTTTTCGGGCCATTCCAGATGAGGAGGTTGGGGATTATAATACTGTGAAAGAGGCTCTGCTCTCCAGGTATGCGGTTACACCGGAGGCATACCGGAGGCGGTTCAGAGACACTGTTAAATTAGCTGGTGATTCCTACGTTGAGTGGGCATGTAAGGTGCACCGCACAGCAACTCACTGGATAGCGGGGTGCCAAGCCGTATCTGGGGAAGAGGTGCTGCAGCTATTCCTGTTGGAACATTGCTTTGACAAGTTATCAGCAGGAGTTAGAGAGTGGGTTCGGGACCGTAAACCCTCCACCCTGCATGAAGCTGCTCACCTGGCAGATGAGTATATGGATGCCCGCAAACTGGACACTGCTACCACTAAGCCCCCTGCTAGAGTGGAGTACAGACCCCCAGTCACCCCAGCAGCTGCCAGTTACCAACCCCCGGCGCACCGCTATACCACACGGCCTCCGGCCACGAACTACCCTCAGAGAGCCCGGTTCAATTCACGGGGCTACTCACAGCCTATTTGGTGCTTTGGATGTAAGCAACTAGGGCACAAAAGACCAGAGTGTCCCCTAAATGCAGCGAACCAAGCACAGTCCTGGAGAAGACCCGCCGGCGGAATCCCACGTAACTCTCAGCCTGCGGCCCGCTACGTAGAGGCGCAAGAATGCTGGAGCATCCTACATGAGGCAGACCTTGTGCAAGCTGCCCACCGGAATAACCGGCAACTGGTTAAAGTGAATGGGAAGAAGGTCAGTGGTCTACGGGATACTGGTGCTACCATGACCTTGCTTCAAAAGAACTTGGTGTCTGAGAAACAGTACACTGGAGACACTGTGGCTGTGAGGGTAGCAGGGGGCGATGTGTTCAGCCTACCTGTTGCCAGGGTACATTTGGATTGGGGAGTGGGCGCTAGACCTGTGAATGTGGGGGTCAAGAAGGACTTACCTGCTGATGTTCTTCTTGGAAATGACTTGGCTCCCCTTGTTTCTGCCTATGCTCCCATGGGTCCCGCTGATGTTAACCCTGTGACTACCCGTGCTCAGATCCGTGCAGCAGAGACTGACCCCCCTGCTGCTAAGCCCCAGGACGCTGAGCTCAGTAAATCTCTATCCGCTATTGATACGTGGAAGTCCCGTTACAATGCGCTGATGAAGGAGAAGAGGAGCGCAGAGGAAAAAGCACGTTTAGAACGTGAATCTCTGCTAGACAAGCTGCACCGACAGACTGCAGAAAACACCAGCTTGAGAGTGGGACATGAAACATTAAAGACAAACTTAGCGACACTTGAGGAGAAGCTGACACTGGCTCATAGTGAGGTGCAGCAACTCAAGGGCACCCTATGTCAGTATGAAGGGATTGTGGATACCTATAAAGAGCAGGTACAGAAAACTCGTAAAGAAGCTGATGGGATTTTGAAGGACTGTTTAGCCCTAGTCTGGGCACTGAGGAAGTTGAACCCTTCTTTGTATGGACAGGAATTCTCTCTCATAACGGGAATACAGATGGATTGTCCTGGCAAACTGACATGCCTACCACCTCCTAGTCCGGTCATCCCCAGGTTGACCCGCCAAAGGGTCAAGCCGGGTCTGCCGGAGTGTTCCACAAGGGGGGAGATATGTGACAGACCCTTCTGTCAGGACTGAAGGAGTTAATTGTGTTTAGCTAAGAATCTAATTTCTAAAGACAGGTTTTCTGGCCTCAGCTATTGTGTGCTATAATTACATTTAAGTAATAAACAGGCCATTGTTTAATCACCCTCAGAGAGCAGACGCTAGGTGATAAGACAAGCCAAATGTGTTTAAGTTGTTATCTGCCTAAGTAAAGTATTTAAGTAATGTAATTCTACTGTTTCATAAAAGGGCGTCTTCCCCTTTTTATCTAAATGTACAAGAGTCTTTCAACCCCCCCATCTGGGGTCAAACCTGTATAAATACTAGGCATCTAGCCTTTAATAAATGACATTCTGTTTTAAACCTGAAACTGGCTGGGTTGTGAATTGCTGATTCCCTATGCAGGACATTGTTCCCTGGTACTAACCCTTGGTACACTGTTGGTACCGTAACATGAAGTCATAAATCAAAAATTTCTGTTCTATTGCATTTGAAATAAAGAATAGTGGATACCAATTACTTTTGTAAATTTTTACTTAGTTCAGTGAAAATTGTGCATTTTCCTAAAAAAGTAGAAGGGTACCAATACTTACTTTTTTTTTTCCCCTCTCTCTCTCGCTATATATATATATATATATATATATATATATATATATATATATATATATATATATATATATATATATATATATATTGTGTGTGTCTGTGTATGGAATCACATACTGCTTTCCCCTAATCACCTACTGGATACTTTTTCTCCTTTATTGGCTTTTTCTATGTAGTACAGAAATGGACTTTGTTTATTCAGTTGTTAAAATAATAATAACAGCAGCTTACATAGCGCTAAAATGTTGGTGAGTTTTTAAAATAATTGACACAATGGCCATAACTTTTTCCATATCTTGCTTAATGTGACAAAGTGAAAGTAAATCCTAGCATTTTACAAACGCTAGGATTTACTATTGAAACAAATAAAGGGCACTTTCATTCATTAAGTATAAGATACTTCATGTAGAAATCTCCTTTATTTGATTCAATCGATCGCCATTTTTACCTTGTACAGGAGCCCACGGCAAAAAAAAAAAATTGGCTAAGAGGTGACGTTTTCACCACTAGCCGTGCGGTAAATCCGGCTCCCATGGGCACCAAGCCGGATTTACCGCACGGCTATTGGCTAAGAGGTGAAAACGTCACCTCTTAGCCAAAAAATTTTTTTGCCGTGGGCTGCTGTACAAGGTAAAAACGGTGATCGATTGAATCAAATAAAAGAGCTTTCTACATGAAGTATCTTATACTTAATGAAAGTCCCCTTTATTTGTTTCAATAGTCAATCCTAGTGTTTGTAAAACGCTAGGATTTACTTTCACTTTAAGTCAAAATTAAACGTTAATGATTCAGATAAAGCAAGAAATAAGATAAAGTAGATTTCTGGACGGGTAGTTTATGTATAAATACCTATTCTGGATGTTTATATTGTCCCTTTAAAGGGACATAAAACCCAATATATTTATTTCATTATTCAGACAGAGGATGCGGTTTTAAACAACTTTCCAATGCATTCTATTATCTAATCTGCTTCATCCACTTGTTATTCTTTGTTGAAGAGTATACCTAGGTAGGCTCAGGAGCAACAATGCAATACTGGGAACTAACTGCTGACAGGTGGCTGCACATTTATGCATTTTGTCATCACCAGCACACCCAAATGTGTTCAGCTAGCTCCCAGTAATGTATTGCTGCTACTTTAGCAAAAAGAATACCATGAGAATTAAGCAAATTTCATATCAGTTTATTGAAATATGTTGTTTATCAACGTATGCTCTATCTAAATAATGAAATAGCAAAAAAAATGGAATCTACGTATCCACACAATATTGTTACAATGTGTAAGAAAAATCACTTGCATTACGTTTATGTGTGTTTGACACTGATTGCTTTATAAACCCTCAAGCAGTAACGTTATCGCACCTTGAGAATATCTTTTCCCCGCACGGCTAATGATATGTCCCTGCTTCCAAGCTTGCACTGAATTTCTTTGGCTAGAGTTCCAGGAGTCACTCGGACTTCAACGAACACTTCTTCCATGGTCTGGGACCAACTACCCCATGGAGTTGTACAGGACACCACCCCACTACGCTCATCGAAATGAACCGACATTGTCAGCTGCCCCCAGACCGAGGAGAACTATGGCGAGTAAAGGGATGCGCATGCGCAAATCTATAGACATGTTTTCTACAAAACTCAAATGAAAGTAGTTACACAGACTGAACCAAAATAATGTCTCAACTCAAGAAACGTCATCATTACCTACGGAACAAAATCATGGATAAAATTGTGCTTTTGCCTTACTCTCTGATAGGCAAAGGGATATGATGAACAGATAAAAAATCATTTTCATGCATTGGATCACTCTGGCGCAGCTAATGGGTTAAAACCATAAACAGTTCAATCGTGTATTTTTATGAAAAAGTTGTGATCGTTACAATTTTATATTTACAATAATAACCAGTTATAGTGAATTATCTGCTTGATACGGGAAGCGTGTCACGCCTCGTTCTCAAAATCGCTCTCGTTTGCCGATTGGTTACATTACACAATTATCATATTTTGGATAACCAATGAAATATTATTTGCAGGAATGTTACCCCCTCCCCGAATCAGTGCTAGCTAAAGGAGGTATCTCTCTTTCCAACAGTGATTGGTTTGTTCCGCTGCATTCCCATTAGCTGCGTAAGGCAACCGGATCTACTCCCTGATTGGTGGAGAGACGCAGTAGCTGTTTTTAAAAAAAAGTCAGCCGAGAAACTTTTTGAATTTTTGTTTTGACTTTGTGACTCAATCCTCTCCGCATTCTGGTGACTGGCATCATCGCTTCTACCGAAATGTCATTTCCTAAGGCTCCTATAAAGCGCTTTAACGAGCATGTTGGTAAGTATAGCACGACTCATGGTGCTACTGTTGTAAATGTATGTGGGCTTTTCACTTTGTCTTGTGGTTATTGATCTGTCATGAATATAAGATGATTGACAGTATTCGGAGTTCTGATTGTCTTGTACACTCTGACAGCAAACCATTGCAATATACATTCATATGAAACAATCGAGTTATCTATTCGTATTTAATCCCCAAAATAGAAATATATGTTAATATGATTTGGTTATCTATTTGAAGTATAAAATTGCTTTGATGCAGTAGCCACGTTTAAGTCATGCTTTGCTGGGCGTTTGTTTTAAGTGGCATATTACAAATGTATCAGATTTAGTGACTTAAAAACATTTACCCCGGTTGTCATACATCTTTACCCTAAGCACACCCCAAAAGCAACATAAGAGGGAAGTGATATTTGTTAACCAATTTCTGCATCTGATTTAATCTTATAAACTGCTTAGATCCATTTCATTGAGGAATATTATAGCTAAGAACACTTTACATGGCACACTTCAATAGGACATTGTTTTTTTTTTTTTCCTTTTGATATTTCACTATGGCCCTACATCTGGCGCTTGTCCAGCAGACACTTTTTTCAGTTATACACTTTAAATGGCCCTTTCCATTTGTTTCTCAACTCCAGTCCTTAAATGTCCTAAACCTTCAAGATTCCCTACCTGAGTGCAGTTGAGTCAGTCACAGTAAGCTAGACGCTGTCCAGGTCAGACAGGGAAATACAGTGTGTCCTCTTAGGGGGAGCTTGAGGCTATAACTGAAGAAAACTATTTATGTAATACACTGAGGACTAGTTTACAAGTTGAGTGCAATTGACACTGCAGGGTGCATTACCTTTTATAAAACCTTAAAAATAACTCATTCTGGTATTAGAAGTGGGTGGTTAACTATTTTAACCAAAGTATCTTAACTCTTCCAAATTGCGCTTGTTTTACAAGTTGTGAGTTGTTTAACTAAAGCGCAATTCAGAATAGCGCTGTAAAATTTTTGGGGGGTTTAAGACCTGAAATAAGCCATTCTCTTTTGTGTAACAAAACATATACAAATGTTATGGTAATAAAGTATTTAAAGGGCCATTATTGTCATGTAAAAAATTTTAACCCCTTCATCCAAAAAGACGTGTGTGTATACGTTGTGCGGTACTTTGGCTATTGTATCACACAACGTGTGTATTTATAGTTCCTGAGCTCCAGGCATCTGCCTGCATATGGACACGGAGCGCAATCGGTACTCCGCTTCCATATGAGGGCAGATGCCAGATCCTTAGTTGGTGACACTGTGTGTGCCACCGTCTGCAATATTCATCTGCTGGTGCCAGCGGGAGACGTGGGAGGGAATCCGGGAGGCGGGTGGGCGTCCCAGCAGCGATGGAGAGAGAAAATAAAGACAGAGGGAGGGAAGGGGCACTATGCTACCTAAAAAAAAAAATAGGTGGGGTGGAGGGTCCCTAACTAATGGTCACGTGAGGGGGAAAGACCATTGCAGTGTAATATAGGTACAGACAGACAGCTGCCACAACCTGGGATGGCGGCACTAGTTAGAGGGGGGAGGATTAGTGAGCTGTTTGGGAGGGATCAGGGAGGTTGAGAGGGGATATCCTACACTGTAGAAAACATTAATAAAAAATAAAAAAATTGCCTTAACTCATCATACTGGCAGACTGTCTGCCAGTACCTATGATGGTGGTGACCAGTGTGTGTGTGTGGGGGGGGGGGGCAGGTAGTGATCAGGAGGTGGAAGGGTAATCTCTACACTAAAGCTAAAATTAACCTTACAAGCTACCTGATTAACCCCTTCACTGCAGGGAATAATAGAAGTGTGGTGCACAGCTGCAGTTAGCAGCCTTCTAATTGCCAAAAAGCAATGGCAAAGCCATGCATGGCTGCTATTTCTGAGCAAAGAGGATCCCAGAGAAGCTTTTACAATCATTTGTGCTATGATTGCACAAGCACTATGTAAATTATTTCAGTAAGAAACCAAAGTTTGTGAAAAAGTTAACAATTTTTTTTTATTTTTATATGATCGCATTTGGTGATGAAATGGTGGCATGAAATATACCAAAATGGGCCGAGATCAATACCTTCAGCTGTATACTTAACCTGTCAAAACTATATATATTTTATTTTTAATAGCAAAAATGCTAAAAATTCTACAGTATTTTGTGCAAGTTTATTCTCTGAAAAGGGTTAGTGAAGGGGTTAAGACTAGCGACCCTACACCTCTGTGTTTAACCCCTTTAAGGTGTTAAACACATAGAAGTCCGGACCTGCAGAGCACTGCTAGTTTCGAACAGAAACTGCCACTAATCCAGTTAGAAGTGCTAGTTACACAGCTGGGTCGTACAACCATCGCTGCTGATTGGAACAGTAGCAGTTTTATTTTACATTTGGCAGTTTATTTAAATTATTATAAATTTTATTTACAATGCTAAAATATTTGGTGCTCACTGATGTAAATGCTTAATTGTGACTTTCATTTTAGCAGCACATATTGGACACTTTCCATGTAGGGCAGCTGTCACATCGCACACATTTTTACTGTTATTCATGGAACACGCATAGTGTCAGTGTTCTTCAATAACCTATGTCATTCACCCCAAGGATGTACATACAACTTGTTTAGACTAAATATTGACCATGCCTTTCTCATTTGCAGGTTGCGCTCCTGCTCCTGGCTCTTATGATGTGAAGGGTTTTGATTGTCTTAAAGGACCAGTTTCATTTGACAAATCTCAGCGGTTTAGAGCAAAAAAAGGTACGTGTCATATTTTTTTTTTTTCTTGTTTCAAATTCAATAAATTAATTTTTATGGTTCTAATTTTTATTTCTTTTGCAAGATGTACCGAGTCCACGGATTCATCCTAACTTGTGGGATATTGTCCTTCCTGACAGGAAGCAGCAAAGAGAGCACCACAGCAGAGCTGTCTATATAGCTCCCCCCTTAACTCCACCCCCCAGTCATTCTCTTTGCTGGCTCTAAGCAGGAAAGTTCTGTTTCTAGTTCCTATCTCTTCAGCTCGAAGAGTTTCTGAACTATCTGCATTAAAATGTGACTCGCCTTATCTTGTTTTCCATGCTGATAAGGTGGTTTTGCGTACCAAACCTGGGTTCCTCCCTAAGGTTGTTTCTAACAGGAATATCAATCAGGAGATTGTTGTTCCTTCTCTGTGTCCTAATCCTTCTTCTAAGAAGGACCGTCTGTTGCACAACTTGGACGTAGTTCGTGCCTTGAAGTTTTATTTGCAGGCAACCAAAGATTTTCGCCAATCATCTTCTTTGTTTGTTGTCTATGCTGGAAAGCGTAGAGGTCAAAAGGCTACGGCTACCTCTCTTTCCTTTTGGCTGAAAAGCATCATCCGTTTGGCTTATGAGACTGCTGGACAGCAGCCTCCTGAAAGAATTACAGCTCACTCCACTAGAGCGGTGGCTTCCACATGGGTTTTTTAAAAATGATGCTTCTGTTGAACAGATTTGTAAGGCTGCGACTTGGTCTTCGCTTCATACCTTTTCCAAATTTGATACTTTTGCTTCTTCGGAGGCTATTTTTGGGAGAAAGGTTTTGCAAGCAGTGGTGCCTTCCATTTAGGTTCCTGTCTTGTCCCTCCCTTCATCCGTATCCTAAAGCTTTGGTATTGGTATCCCACAAGTTAGGATGAATCCGTGGACTTGGTACATCTTGCAAAAGAAAACAGAATTTATGCTTGCCTGATAAAAAAATTTCTTTTGCGAAGTACCAAGTCCACGGCCCGCCCTGTCTATTCAAGACGGATAGTATTTTTTATGTAAACTTCAGTCACCTCTGCACCTTTATAGTTTCTCCTTTTCTTCCTTGGCCTTCGGTCGAATGACTGGGGGGGGTGGAGTTAAGGGGGGAGCTATATAGACAGCTCTGCTGTGGTGCTCTCTTTGCTACTTCCTGTCAGGAAGGACCATATCCCACAAGTTAGGATGAATCCGTGGACTCGGTACATCACAAAAGAAAGAAATTTATCAGGTAAGCATAAATTCTGTTTTTCTTCTCAAAACTCAGAATAGTTATTGGAACACAGATTTAAAGGGATTGAACATCAAAACATAACTTTTATGGCTCCGTTGGTACATTTTCAACAGAGTACCAAGTAAACGTGATTATAAAAGTCTCTTAAATATGCATGCTCTAAGTCACTACAGGGAGCTTGCTGGTGATTGACTACACACATGCCTCTTGTCCTTGACTCAACATGTGTTCAGATAGTTCCCTAAGCGCATTGCTACTCTGAATTGAGTTTTAACTTTGGGTTTAACCCTTTGGCAGAGGTTAAATATATATGATTTAATCTGTTTGTTTTTTTCTTTTTCACAGACTCAAATGGGGACCCTCAGAGCCTGGGTAACGAGGCAGAATTTACATCTCCAGTCCGTCTACGGAAGCACTCATATCATGGTTCTACTGTAAGATTACTGTGAAGCAATAAGTAACATATTAGTTTACTCCTAAACATGAGCTTGGCAAATCCTAATTTACCACTTTTTGTGTATTCCTTACTATTTAGTGTATTCTACACATGTATGTCTAACATTTCTCCCTCTCCCTGGCTCCTAACTAATTTTATTTATTGCAAATGTATAAAACTTTTGTATCCAAACCTAAGCTCTACATATCAAATCCTGCTAGAACTTCTGTAAAGAAGTTTAAATAATAAAATATAATTTTACATTTTTGGTTTCAGTTTTTAAAGAACATTCAGATGCTTCTAAATCTCTCTTAACCTTGGCCTTACAAACAACTTTAATGCTTGAATTTTGCAGCCAAACCTCAGAATGAAAGCTGAAAAGGACACTGAATTCATGAGGGAGCTGAAAAAACAGAAAAAGCTGGAAAAAGAGGTGAATGCAGTACAATATTGATTTGATTACTCGTTAAATCTGATAGTGAGATTTTTTTTTCCAAAGAGCTATTTGTTAGTGTGAGAGAACAAAGCATTTATGTGCTGTCCCTAATGCTCTCTCAGCCTTCTGAACTCTGGGACAGCCTTTGAGTACTTGTTCATGCTGACAAGCCTGCAATTTTTTTTTGTATATATAAATATTCCATTAATAACTTAAGTAACCATTTGAGTATGAAGGGGGGCACTTAGGCATCCTTTACTGCTTTAGTGTGCTGTGCTAAGCTATGTGAATGACTCTTACACGTTGTCCTAAGTATAGGGCTGCTTTAAAATCCTCTAGTGGTAACATGACAAGGAGGTCATTGCTCACATTGGTTTTATTGACTGCACATGTAATGCCATTGCGTATTGCATGATGACATCACATGCAATGGGGAACATTACTGGTGCAGGGGAGAGGGCCAGTTGGCATTTGTGACCTTATTTAAAACTTCCCTTTTATCAAGCGATAGGTTGTATGTCTCTTAGAATAGTACAGAGATGGGTTATAGTTCTGTTAGGTCTATCTCACTAATGGTTTTCTAGAGCAGGGTTCTTCAAACTTTTTCCCCCCAGTGCCATGATGCCATATACCTTTTTGTGACCCTATTTTTATGCTTGTTCTGAAGATAGGTGTAATTTTTGGCAAAGTGACTAAAATGCGTGCATACTTTATTCCTGATATATAACAGACACCACACACACTCTCTCATACAACCCACACACCATACACTCATTCTACACACTCTTTCTCTTTCTCTTTCTCTCTCCACAACCCAGTAATGGATCCCGACCTGTGGTTTGAAGAACCCTGTTCTAGAGCACAGGTAATTGTCATTTAAAAGTGATCACATGTTTCTCCTATACTGAAAGTGCAGATTTCCCTCTTTCGAATGAGGGTTGGCCTGTCCCCTCCTAATGGTAGGAAAACCGAGAAAGGGGGCTTCATAAGAGGCACTTATCCTGTATTTAGAGCAGTAACAAAGTTCCACTTTCTACTTTGTTACAAATGGGGACATATTTGTGTATAGCTGGAATCTAGTGAAGCATATATAGTTGAAAAGTGATATATGGAGGATATTTTTCTGCATACAGGAGGGAAAGTGTGTCTCCCTGTCATCCTCAGAATCCAGGAGGCTTATTAATAATTGCATGTGACAGGAATGGTTCTTATACCCAACCTGAAAAAATCTAAATTGTATGTATTTTTTTTTTGTAATATCTTTTTATTTTAATAAAGAAAAAATTTCTCATACATTTACAGCATATGTCAAATGTAAACAATAGCTATTTATAAATCAGGAATATCAACACATAAATCACAATATTTGCAGACACCGTGGATGACCAAAATTTACAAAGGTTGTCAGACTAGACCAACAGATAGCTTTACAATGATAATAAAATTACAAAGAAATAGAAAAGAGAAAATCTTTGTACAGTTGCATTCAGTTCAGTACCTTAATGATGGGCTCACCCGCCCTGCTCCCAAATAAACACCACATCAGCGATGAAACTTTGCTTACCTATATATGTATAGTGTATTTTTTCTAGTTCAAGTATATGTTTCACTTCCCTGACCCACATATCCTATGATGGCACTTCTGCCTTCTTCCAGAACCTTGGTATCAGACGCCTAGCGCAGTTAAGCATGACATGTAGTAGTTTTTTCCGATATATGCAAGACACTACTGGGAGATTGCCTAGTAAGATCAGGCTTGGGGAAAGATCAAGGGGCATCCCCAATACCTTACTGATCTGTTTATTCTGTTCCAATATGGCTTAAGGGGTGGGCACTTCCACCATATGTGGGAGAGGGTACCAACTTCACCGCAGTGTCTCCAGCAAAGGGAAGAGGAATTAGGGAAAATACTATGGAGCCTATGTGGGGTTAGATACCATCAAGAGAGCAGCTTAAAATTTGTCTACTAAAGTTAATGATAGGGATGATTTTTTAGTTTCTAGAAAAATACGGCCCCATTGAGCATCTGTCAACGTTATATCCAACTCCTTTTACCACCTCGTGATATATGCAGGCCTCCTGGCGGGGAAGGATCCCCTTAGTAGCTTATAAATTATAGAGATATGTGCTTTGCTCATGGAAGGGGTTGTGCACAGAGTTTCAAATGGTGTTAGATGCCTAGTTAAATTAGCTTTGTGTGGGCTAGAGAAAATGGCATGCCTAGCTTGCAAGTATGGGAACCAGAGGTGGAATGGGGAGCCTATGGATTGGCCTATCTCTGCTTGTGAACGCATCAGGCCATTATGTAGTAACATATGTGTAGGTATATTGGAGGGTACACCTGCTAATCGTGGTATCTGAATGGTGTGAGTCTGTAATAGTAGAGGATTGAGTAGAGGAGAAAGGGGGGAGATTGGTGTAGAAATCAGTTTATCCTCCGCTAAGTGTTTGTCCCATGTGCGCAGCGTGGCTGCAGTATAGTAATTACTCCAAACATCTTGGGACCTAGATCTATGTGGGATCCAGCACTGATCTCCCAAATCTAACCCACCCGCCAAATAAGATTCTATCTGCACCCAGGGTTTGTCTGTTAGTGAGTGTTTCCAGGCGACTATTCGTGCCAGGTGTATCGCCTTGTAGTAATGAACCAAGTTGGGGGAACCTAGACCTCCGTCCTCTCTATTCAAGAACGTGTCTCTAGTTACTCTAGGTCTTTTATGTGACCAAATGAACTGGTCAAATCTTTTTTGTTGTTTCAGAAGGTATTGTATAGGGAGGTCTAAAGGAAGGACTTGGAATAGGTAAAGGAATTTGGGAAGAATGTTCATTTTTATTGCATTAATGCACCCCATCCAAGAGAGGTGGCCCTGTTTGTGCCAGGTTACTAAAGATTTATCTGTTGCTACTTGAAGGGGAACATAATTAAGGGTAAATAGTTCTGTATGGATAGGAGATATATATCAATCCCTAAGTATTTAATTTTCGAAGTTATCTGAAAGGAGGTGTGAGTTTTAAGATGGAGTGTGTGTCCCCTTCGTCTAAGTGTACGGGAAGTATCATCGACTTCTCCATGTTGATTGAAAAGTTGGAGACCCGCTTATATTCCTCAAGCTTGTCGAGCAGGGCTGGAAGGGATGCTTGGGGAAAGTGTAATGTAAATATGATATCGTCCGCGTATAGCAGACATTTTTGATGGATCTCTCCAAAAGAGACACCTTGTATGAGAGGATTACTCCTTACCCTAGCAGCAAGCGCCTCCACTACCAGTGCAAACAGCAGAGGCGAGAGGGGACACCCCTGTCGTGTACCATTATTTATATTAATTCTTTGAGAGATTGTGCTATTCGCATTAACATATGCGACTGGGTTACTATAGAGGGCTTTAATGCGCGATATCATTACTTGTGAAAAGCTGAACCTTGACAGGGCGGACCAGAGAAAATCCCAGTCCACCCTGTCAAAGGCCTTCTCGGCGTCAGAAGAAAGCAAAACGAGGGGCGATTTGGAATTTGTAGCCGACAATAAGGTATTCAGAACTCGGATGGTATTCTCCTTAGCTTCCCTACCCGGTATAAAGCCGACCTGGTCAGCATGTACAAGATATGGTAAATGTTTGCTGATTCTCGTGGCCAGTAATTTAGCGTACAACTTGATGTCTACATTTATTAGGGATATAGGGCGGTAATTAGTAACCTTATCTGGGGATTTGCCTGGTTTAGGAATCACTGAGATAGTGGCTGCAAGTAGCGTGGATGGGAGGTGGGTACTTTGGTCAAAAGAGTTATACATTTCTAACAGGTCCTAAAAGGGATTTGAACAGATGGTAAAATTTAGGAGAGAAGCCATCGGGGCCAGGGGCTTTCCCCTGTGGGAGATCCCTAATAGCTAACAGAACCTCCTGTACTGAATTGTGTGTCTAACGCCTCGCTCTCTAAATTTGACAAAGATGGGAGTTGGGCCTGTTCCAGGTATCTATTGATACGGTTAAAGGGACAGTCTAGGCCAAAATAAACTTTCATGAATCAGAGCATGTAATTTTAAACAATTTTCCAATTTACTTTTATCACCAATTTTGCTTTCTTCTCTTGGTATTCTTAGTTGAAAGCTTAACCTAGGAGGTTCATATGCTAATTTCTTAGACCTTGAAGGCCACCTCTTTTCAGAATGCATTTTAACAGTTTTTCACCACTAGAGGGTGTTAGTTCACGTATTTCATATAGATAACACTGTACTCGTGCACGTGAAGTTATCTGGGAGCAGGCACTGATTGGCTAGACTGCAAGTCTGTCAAAAGAACTGAAATAAAGGGGCAGTTTGCAGAGGCTTAGATACAAGATAAACACAGAGGTTAAAAGTATACTATTATAACTGTGTTGGTTATGCAAAACTGGGGAATGGGTAATAAAGGGATTATTTATCTTTTAAAACAGTAAAAATTCTGGTGTAGACTGTCCCTTTAAGCTTATCTTCTGAGTGGGTATTTGGGAGATTATATAAAGCGGCGTAGTATGTCGCGAATTGGTTAACAATTGCGGTGTTGCTATTATGGACATTCCCTTCGGAGTCCGTGATTTTAGCTATATAATTTTTAAATTTCTTTTTCTTCAAAGATCTCGCTAGTAGGCGACCTGCTTTATTATTTTCGATAAAAAATTTCGATTTGGATGTAAGTGCCCTCATATGTGCGTTCTTAATTAAATAATGGTTTAACGCTTCTCTAGCCTGCTGGGATTTCTGCAGCAAGAGTGGTGATCTGGGGTCTCGTTTTAAAGCGCTGTCGCAGGCCTTAAACTCAGATGAGAGGGAGTCAAACAAGGCTGCTCGTTGCTTACGTTGCCTATGTGTGTGGCCCATGATTTCTCCTCTAATGTAGCATTTATATGCTTCCCAGTTAGTGACAGCTGAGGTATCTATGGAGCTATTGAATGAGAAGAATTCAGAGGTTTTTTCGGCCAGGTCAGTGGTTATAACGGGGTCTAAGAGGATTTGGTCATTTAGCTTCCAATATTGTTGATGACATGGCTTGGCGGACCACACGAACATGGAACAAACCATGCTATGGTCTGACCAAGAGGTGTGGTGAAGCCTTGAGTCTATAAGCGAGGTAAGCAACTGTTGCTCACAAAAAATATAGTCAAGGCGGGTATAGGAGCGCTGTGGATGTGAGAAAAATGTAAAGTCCCTAGTGTTAGGGTGTGTAGTTCTCCAGGTGTCAAAGAGAGGGATGTTATTGATTGCTTGCCAGTTGGCTCTAATCTGAGAGTTCCTGATGTAAGACCTGCCTAGTGACATGTCTAACATGGGATTGACTGGAAAATTAAGGTCCCCACCAAGGAGTATCGGGCCTTTCGAGATGTCTATAGTCTGGTTAACCACCGTGCGAAAGAAGAAGGGCTTGGGGCAGTTGGGGGTGTACACATTTACCAAAGTGATGGGTCTACCATAGTATAACCCCGTTATAATTATAAAGCGACCTTCTTTGTCTAAGTATTTATTCAATAATTCAAAGGAGGAGCCTTTCCTAAATGAGATGCAGACTCCGTTATGCTTAGTCGGGCCAGAACATAAAAAGTGTTGGTCATAGTATAGCTTTGAGAGAGTGGGTTCACTGGATTTTTTTTAAAATTGGTCTCTTGTATCATAATAATGTCGATTTTTATAGAAATCGTGGAAGGCTATTGAGCGCTTCTGTGGGGAAAGAAAACCTTTAACATTTTGTGTGGAAAGTCTGAACTGACTAGGCCGAGGGTGTCGTGGCATAATACAGTAAACCTTAAAATCTTAACAGATACTAGCCGATACAGTCTAATTCAGTGTGTTGTATCCTGAGGGCTGTAAAGTTCAACAAATAAAGAACAGTTCAACAAATGCAAAACAACGAACAAAAATAAAATATTTTTGAACAGTAGTGAGAATCGAATAACAGTAACAGTTGTAAATTTCTAATTTCCTGATGTATAGGGAGTGAGGAAATAACAAGAAAAAGGGGAAAAGAGGGAAGGACAGAAAGGGAAAAGTAAGGAGTAAGAAAATCCTTGTAGGAAAGCTGAGTTAAGAAAAAGGGGAGCTGAAGTGAAGCAAGAACCAAAGAAAGAGGGAGGGATAGTGTGGCCCGGCGGGACCCCCTCAACAGGCCGAGAGCAAGTAGGCCCAGGCCTAGAAAATGGGTAGTTAGTAAGCTTCACCCGTATACAAGCATATAGAACCATATACTCACAACCTCCAGCGTTCATATTCAGGTGGTTACAGTCCCTACAGGGGCCTCTTTGCTGGTAATATCGGTACAAAGCTTTTTAAGGCGTTGTTTGCTGATTACTTCAGACCAGAGTCTTCTCTGGGGCTTTGGTGGGGGTTCATTCAATTTTGAAGACTGAGGTGAAGTGGTCTCAGGAGTCGGAATGTCCAGAAGTTGGCAGAAGTCGGCAATATCTCCCGTCGATGAGCATTCAAAGCGCCTTCCATTTTTGACGATCTGTATCGATACCGGGAAACCCCATCTGTATGGTATTTTGAGAGCTCGCAAGTGGGTAGTGAAGGGAGCAAATTATTTCCTGAGTAGGAGTGTTCTGGTGGAGAGATCCTGATAGATTTGGATTTTCGCGCCCATATATGAGAAAGTGGGCTGAGTGCGTGCCAGTTGAAATATTTTCTCTCTGTCTCTATAACTTGAAAAGCACACAATGTCCCTTTGGGGGTTGATTATCACTGGGTTTGGGCCTCAGAGACCTGTGTGCCCTCTCAATGGGTATTGGATCTATTACTCTGGTTGGAGATAGCGAGAGATTGAAATAGATTTTGTAGATGTTCTATGATGTCTTCGGTCTTTACTGATTCTGGAACTCCGCGTATACGGAGATTGTTTCTCCGTGTCCTGTTTTCTATATCATCGATTTTATTTTCCAGCTCTGCTATTTGTGACTGCTGGTCCTCCATAGCGTGTGACATATCTGATATTTCTTGAATAATCTCTTCTCTATTATCCTCTAGGGCTTCCACCCTATGACCCAGCTCATTAATATCCTTTTTCAGCTCAGCACACTCAGTCTTGATGCAGGATTTAACCTGATTAATGAGAGCTTCCATAGCCTTT
Source organism: Bombina bombina (assembly GCF_027579735.1). NCBI lineage: Eukaryota > Metazoa > Chordata > Amphibia > Anura > Bombinatoridae > Bombina > Bombina bombina. The sequence goes on along the minus strand of NC_069504.1, from coordinate 942,138,527 downwards.
AGTGTAACTGGGCCGTCTTCTGATTGCTGATGCGGGTCAGAGGGAGATACCGGCGTATTTGTGGCCTCAGGATTGTCCGAAATATCATCATCTTCACTATCTATCTGAGGTTGTTCCATTTTTTTCTTTTTATTCTCTGTGCTTTTAAAAAAGACATTTACAGAGCCAGATCCTATGGTAGGCTTGTAGTTCTTTTCATTTTTATTTGCTCTGCGTTGCACCATGTCTGCAATAGTGTAGTGGCGCCTTGTTATAGATAGACCAGTTTCAAAATATTATTGCTTTACAGCGGACTGTGATAGAATAATTTAAAGTGTGGGAACGGAGTTAAATCCTGTTTGAGAAGGGTTCTGTAATATGCAGCAGGTTATAACAGTGCTATTTCCTTTGCCCCTTTTACTTCAAAAATATATATGTGCTATTGGAAAGGCTTGGGGCCTCTTGAACTTTATCCCCGGTTAAGGCATTAGCTATCTGGTGCGTAGTATGTAGGCTACAAAGTTAAGGGCCGTCTCTGCACATTAGGATAACATATTACCAATCTTCTGGGTGATCTGTGCAGCATCCCTGTGCTCTCCGTTCATGAATGGGCGAACGCTATCGTCTGCTGACAGCTGCAGTGCTGCACTTCTCTTCCAGCTTTAGTTACAGGCTTCCACTGCGGCCTACGTTGCGATCGTGGTAACTGCTTTTGTCCCTTTATAGATGTTTCTGGAAACCAGTTAAAGGGTCTCCAGACCCTTCGCGGACATTCAGTGGCCAGTTTCAGGCATCTATGATTATTATGTGCGGACTGAGAGAGAATCCCGCACTAGTCACAGCAGGAGCTCTAGTTAGGTGTGGCCATTAAGCACGCCCGCACGCTCTGCCCTCAAATTGTATGTATTTTTTTCTTTGTTCTCCTCTTTAAAATGAGTACTACTTAGAATTTAGATACGGTTTCGGAATTATGCCAAGTATGTATTTCTTTTTTTTAAAGAAACAAATAAAGGGGACTTTCATTCCTGAAGTATAAGAGCTTTCATGTAGAAAGCTCCTTTATTTGATTCAATCGATCGCCGTTTTTAGCTGCTACAGCAGCCCACGGCTAAAATATTTTTTGGCTAAGAGGTGTCGTTATCACCTCTTAGCCAATAGCCGTGCAGTAAATCTGGCTTGGTGCCCATGGGAGCCGGATTTACTGCACTGCTATTGGCTAAATTTTTAGCCGTGCTCTGCTGTAGGAGCGAAGAGCGGCGATCGATTGAATCAAATAAAGGAGCTTTCTACATGAAGTATCTTATACTTCATGAATGAAAGTGCCCTTTATTTGTTTCAATAGTAAATCCTAGCGTTTGTAAAACGCTCTGATTTACTTTCACTTTGAGGTTGTGTATTATCCTTGTTTTAAATAGTAGTTTAGAGCAGATACTAGGTATCTGTAGGCTAAGTGTTCAGTTAGAAAGCTACTATAAGTTGGATCCAAACTAGGACCATATCTAGTATCTAAGTTTATTTAAAAAAAAAATAATAATAATTTTACAGTTCTTTGGGGGGTTTTTTCTGTGCTTGTTGAGTTGTCACTTTCCACCAATAAAGCAGTGGAAGACTTGCTTATTAGACCATTAACAGTTAGTCCTTAAGGCTTATTTATTTTGCACATACATGATTGTCCTGTTAGCTTTAACATAATGTTTATTCATCAAATAAATGTTCTTTTAAAACATTCTACAACACAATAAAAAATAATTTCTCTTGTAAGGTGTATCCAGTCCACGGATCATCCATTACTTGTGGGATATTCTCATTCCCAACAGGAAGTTGCAAGAGGACACCCACAGCAGAGCTGTAATATAGCTCCTCCCCTAACTGTCATACCCAGTCATTCTCTTGCAACTCTCAACAAGCTAGGATGTTGTAGGAGAGAGTGGTTAAATATAGTTAGTTTATTTTCTTCAATCAAAAGTTTGTTATTTTTAAATAGTACCGGAGTTGTGCTATTTTATCTCAGGCAGTAAATAGAAGAAGAATCTGCCTGAGGTTTCTATGATCTTAGCAGGTTGTAACTAAGATCCATTGCTATTCTCACATATGTCTGAGGGGATTACACAGATGATGTAACTTCAGCGAGAGAATGGCGTGCAGTTTATTCTGCTATCAGGTATGTGCAGTTAGCAGCATTTTCTAGTGTTTTCCATCTCTAGAAAAAAATTATGATACCGGATTAATGTAAGTTAAGCCTGAATACAGTGATTTAATAACGACTGGTATCATGCTTACTCCCAGGGGTAATACCCTTATGATATTGCAATATAAACGTTTGCTGGCATGTTTAATCGTTTTTATATATGCATTGGTGATAAAACTTTATTGGGGCCTAGTTTTTTCCACATGGCTGGCTTAAATTTTGACTAGAAACAGTTTTACTGAGGAGAATCTGACGAGGGGAAAGTTATGCCGGCTAACTCTCCCCACGTGTCAGACCCTTTGACTCCCGCCCAAGGGACTCACCCTCAAATGGCGCCAAGTACATCTAGGGCGCCCATAGCGTTTACTTTACAAGACATGGCGGCAGTCATGGATAATACACTGTCAGCGGTATTAGCCAGACTACCTGAACTTAGAGGTTAGCGAGATAGCTCTGGAGTGAGACAAAATGCAGAGCATACTGACTCTTTAAGAACCATGTCTGATACTGCCTCACAATATGCAGAAGCTGAGGAAGGAGAGCTTCAGTCAGTGGGTGATGTTAATGACTCAGGAAAGATACCTGATTCTAATATTTCTACATTTAAATTTAAGCTTGAACACCTCCGCGTGTTACTTAGGGAGGTTTTAGCTGCTCTGAATGACTGTGATACCATTGCAGTGCCAGAGAAATTTTGTAGACTGGATAAATGCTTTGCAGTGCCGGTGTGTACTGATGTTTTTCCAATACCTAAAAGGTTTACAGAAATTATTAATAAGGAATGGGATAGAGCAGGTGTGCCATTCTCTTCCCCTCCTATTTTTAGAAAAATGTTTCCAATAGACGCCACCACACGGGACTTATGGCAGACAGTCCCTAAGGTGGAGGGAGCAGTTTCTACTCTAGCAAAGCGTACTACTATCCCTGTCAAGGACAGTTGTGCTTTTTTTAGAGCCAATGGATAAAAAATTAGAAGGTTACCTTAAGAAAATATTTATTCAACAAGGTTTTATCCTACAGCCCATTGCATGCATTGCCCCTGTCACTGCTGCTGCGACGTACTGGTTTGAGTTTCTGGAAGAGGCTTTACAGGTAGAGACTCCATTGGATGACATACTTGGCAAACTTAGAGCACTTAAGCTAGCCAATTATTTTATTTCTGATGCCATTGTTCATTTGAATAAACTAACGGCTAAGAATTCTGGTTTTGCTATACAGACGCGCAGAGCGCTATGGCTTAAATCATGGTCAGCTGACGTGACTTTAAAATCTAAGCTACTTAACATTCCCTTCAAGGGGCAGACCCTATTCGGGCCTGGTTTGAAGGAGATTATTGCTGATATCACGGGAGGAAAAGGTTGTGCCCTTCCTCAGGACAGGTCCAAATATAGGGCCAAACAGTCTAATTTTCGTGCCTTTCAAAACTTCAAGGCAGGTGCGGCATCAACTTCCTCTAATAATAAACAAGAGGGAACTTTTGCTCAATCCAAGACGGTCTGGAGACCAAACTAGACCTGGAAAAAAGGTAAGCAGGTCAAAAAGCCTGCTGCTGCCTCTAAGACAGCATGAAGGAACGACCCCCTATCCGGTAACGGATCTAGTAGGGGGCAGACTTTCACTCTTCGCCCAGGCGTGGGCAAGAGATGTTCAGGATCCCTGGGCGTTGGAAATTATATCCCAGGGATATCTTCTGGACTTCAAAGCTTCCCCCCCAAAAGGGAGATTTCACCTTTCACAATTATCTGCAAACCAGATAAAGAGAGAGGCATTCTTACACTGTGTATGAGACCTCCTAGTTATGGGAGTGATCCATCCAGTTCCAAAGGAGGAACAGGGTTTTTACTCAAATCTGTTTGTGGTTCCCAAAAAAGAGGGAACCTTCAGACCGATTTTGGATCTAAAGATCTTAAACAAATTCCTCAAAGTTCCGTCATTCAAGATGGAAACTATTCGTACCATCCTACCACTGATCCAGTAGGTTCTATATATGACTACAGTGGATCTAAAGGATGCTTATCTTCACATTCCGATACACAAAGATCATCATCGGTTTCTCAGGTTTGCCTTTCAAGACAGGCATTACCAGTTGTAGCTCTTCCCTTTGGATTAGCTACAGCCCCAAGAATCTTTACAAAGGTTCTAGGGTCACTTTTGGCGGTCCTAAGGCCGCGGGGCATAGCAGTAGCCCCTTATTTAGACGACATCCTGATACAGGCGTCAAACTTCCAAATTGCCAAGTCTCATACGGACGTAGTACTGGCATTTCTGAGGTCGTATGGGTGGAAAGTGAACGAGGAAAAGTGTTCTCTATCCCCACTCACAAGAGTTGCCTTTCTAGGGACTCTGATAGATTTTGTAGAAATGAAAATTTACCTTGACGGAGTCCAGGTTATCAAAGCTTCTAAATTCCTGTCTGGTTCTTCATTCCATTCCGCGCCCTTTGGTGGCTCAGTGTATGGAAGTAATCGGCTTAATGGTAGCGGCAATGGACATAGTGCCGTTTGCACGCTTACATCTCAGACCGCTGCAACTATGCAGGCTCAGTCAGTGGAGCGGGGATTACACAGATTTGGCCCCTCAACTGAATCTGGACCAAGAGACCAGGGATCCTCTTTCTTGGTGGCTATCTCGGGTCCATCTGTCCAAAGGTATGACCTTCGCAGGCCAGATTGTACTATTGTAACAACAAATGCCAGCCTTCTAGGTTGGGGTGCAGTCTGGAACTCCCTGAAGGCTCAGGGATCGTGGACTCAGGAGGAGTCTCTCCTTCCAATAAATATTCTGGAACTAAGAGCGATGTTCAAGGCTCTTCAGGTTTGGCCTCAGTTAGCAACTCTGAGGTACATCAGATTTCAGTCGGTCAACATCACGACTGTAGCTTACATCAACCATCGAGGGGGATCAAGAAGTTCCCTAGAGATGTTAGAAGTTTCAAAAATAATTCACTGGGCAGAGATTCACTCTTGCCACCTATCAGCTATCCATATCCCAGGTGTAGAGCACTGGGAGGCGGATTTTCTAAGTCGTCAGACTTTTCATCCGGGAGAGTGGGAACTCCATCCGGAGGTATTTGCACAACTGATTCTCCGTTGGGGCAAACCAGAACTGGATCTCATGGCGTCTCGCCAGAACGCCAAACTTTCGTGTTACGGATCCAGGTCCAGGGATCCCAAGGCGACACTGATAGATACTCTAGCAGCGCCCTGGTCTTTCAACCTGGCTTATGTGTTTTCACCGTTTCCTCTGCTCCCTCGACTGATTGCCAAGATCAAGCAGGAGAGAGCATCGGTGATTCTGATAGCACCTGCGTGACCACGCAGGACCTGGTATGCAGATCTAGTGGACATGTCATCCTTTCCACCATGGTCTCTGCCTCTGAGACAGGACCTTCTACTTCAGGGTCCTTTCAACCATCCAAATCTAATTTCTCTGAGGCTGACAGTCTGGAGATTGAATGCTTGATTTTATCAAAGCGTGGCTTCTCCGAGTCAGTTATTGATACCTTAATACAGGCACGAAAGCCTGTCACCAGTAAAATTTACCATAAGGTATGGCGTAGATATCTTTATTGGTGTGAATCCAAGGGTTACTCATGGAGTAAGGTCAGGATTCCTAGGATTTTATCTTTTCTCCAAGAAGGTTTGGAAAAAGGATTGTCAGCTAGTTTCTTAAAGGGACAGATTTTTGCTCTGTCCTTTTGCACTAGCGTCTGGCAGATGTTCCAGACGTTCAGGCATTTTGTCAGGCTTTAGTTTGAATCAAGCCTGTGTTTAAACCTGTTGCTCCACCATGGAGCTTAAACTTGGTTCTTCAAGGAGTTCCGTTTGAACCTCTTCATTCCATAGATATCAAACTTTTATCTTGGAAAGTTTTTTTTTTTTTTTTTTGGTAGCTATTTCCTCGGCTCGTAGAGTCTGAGCTATCTGCCTTACAATGTGATTCTCCTTATCTGATTTTTCATACGGATAAGGTAGTCCTGCGTACCAAACCTGGGTTCTTACCTAAGGTGGTATCTAATAAGAATATCAATCAAGAGATTGTGGTTCCATCCTTGTGTTACACAATCTGGACGTGGTCTGTGCTTTAAAGTTTTACTTACAAGCTACTAAAGATTTTTGTCAAACATCTGCTTTGTTTGTTGTCTACTCTGGACAGAGGAGAGGTCAAAAGGCTTTGGCAACCTCCTTTTTCTTTTTGGCTAAGAAGCTTAATCCGCTTAGCCTATGAGACTGCTGGACAGCAGCCTCCTGAAAGGATTTCAGCTCATTCCACTAGAGCTGTGGCTTCCACTTGGGCCTTTAAAAATGAGGCTTCTGTTGAACAGATTTGCAAGGCGGCGACTTGGTCTTCGCTTCATACTTTTTCAAAATTTTACAAATTTGATACTTTTGCTTCTTCGGAGGCTATATTTGGGAGAAAGAGATTTTACAGACAGTGGTTCCTGCCTTGTCCCTCCCTTCATCCGTGTACTTTAGCTTTGGTATTGGTATCCCACAAGTAATGGATGATCCGTGGACTGGATACACCTTACAAGAGAAAACACAATTTATGCCTACCTGATAAATTTATTTCTCTTGTGGTGTATCCAGTCCACGGCCCGCCCTGTCATTTTAAGGCAGGTAATTTTTAAATTTAAACTACAGTAACCACTGCACCCTATGGTTCCTCCTTTCTCTGCTTGTTTTCGGTCGAATGACTGGCTATGACAGTTAGGGGAGGAGCTATATTACAGCTCTGCTGTGGGTGTCCTCTTGCAACTTCCTGTTGGGAATGAGAATATCCCACAAGTAATGGATGATCCGTGGACTGGATACACCACAAGAGAAATACATTTATCAGGTAAGCATAAATTGTGTTTTCACTACCTTGTCTTACCCTGTTGCAGATCCGTGCACTCTTGAAAGAACGAGCTGAACAGGACAAGAAACTTCAAGCTTTAGAGGAAGAATTGAAAAAGACAGATGCAAAACTGGTTATTGCTGTTCGTGACAGGACTTCGCTTTCTGCAAACATAGCCTCCCTGGAGAGACAAATTGCGGACTTAAGCAAAGCAAATGACCTTTTGAAAACCAAAGTAATTACATTTCCTAATGCATTCTGTGTGTGTATGTCATTCAGAGTCCTTGTTTCCCACACATCTTTTACCAGTTGCCTGTAAGCCACTTGCCTAAGTTTAATTCATCTTGCAGCCTATGTAAAACTTCATAAAATAGATAAATGTGTATAGTGCCAGAATTCATAAGCTGGTTGTTTTGTTGCAGTATTTGCTTTTGAAGTATAACTATGATGTAAAATCTGTACACATTGTGTCAAAACTATGATAACAATTCTTAAGATTTTGAACTGATCTGTTCTGATTCCTAGTTTTCTGACGACAGCTCAAAGAAAAGAATACATGGCCTGTGCACAGAACTTATTGAGGCAAAAAATAAGTTGGATTCACAGAATAAGGTTGGTGAAGAAATTAAAAGGAACGCACTAACTGACTGGATCTTACACTATATAATCAGACCATTATAGACTGTAGAATTGCAAAATCAACAAATGCATAATAAACCCTTGGTCTGAATTTTTTTTTTTTTCCTGACAAATTTCAAATTTATTTCCATTTTCCCTGCCTCTTGTATCACCTGACAGCCACACATTATATCTAAAATTCTGTAACATTTTAAATAATTGGTCAAGCTTTGACAAATGTTCTAAATGCTTCTAAAACATATATAATTTTGGTATACATATCTTTTACAATACAGTGCTTAATTGCTGGTTTATCCTTTAATTATATTAACTATTTTTAAAAGACTTAAACCATACTAGAAGAATGAAAACTTTCTGAATGCATTAATACTTTCCTTTATTAGGAGGATCCAGTTTGGACTTGTAGAAATAGGAAAGGCTCACTGCTGTCATTTTAACTAAAATGTGCGGTATGCTCTTACCACCTGTGCTGACGCCACTAGTAACAGATATGTAGCAAGGTTAGGCTTGTAAAGTGTGCATTGCCGATTGTGGCTTTTCCAAATCTGAGATCAAAATTACGGAATAAAGGTGCAAGTAAAATGATAGTATATTGCAATTTCTTTGTATAATTAAACGTTTTACGTTGGTCTCAACAAAGAGAATATTATAATGCATGTTAGTAAACTTTTGTGACCCTTTAAATGAGGTATTATACTAATTTGGTCAATATCCCTTCTAAAATGTCCATATTAATGTGTGCTATTTCCCTAAAGCTACAATTATATCAGAAGTACTTACTCCCCCTCCCCCCCCCCCTTTTTTTTTTTTTTTTTTTTGCCAGTCTATCATTGATTTCACTAAAATTGTAGTTATAATATTTTTTAATATTAAAATTGTGTTCTTTTAATTATTGGATTTTCTTTTCTGGATTTGATTGCAGGAAATACGTAATCTGCAGACAAACTTTGAAGAACAGATTAAAATGCTCCAGAGTAATCTGGAAGCTTCAAAAGCAACTCTAGACTCTTTGAAAGAACGAAATACAGTTCTGGGTGAGTATTCTTCTCATAAAGGACGCTGTATTCGGGTTTTATTTTGCTGCATCTACAAAAATAACTTTTCATAATGTATTGTTTTATGTATTACAACAATGTACACCCTTGTCCTTTTTGTTGAGGTATTTCCCCTCCACCAATAGAGGAGTGGTATAGTGAAGGCAAAGAAAAGAAATGGGATGTATATCTGTGGCAGCAGGGAATATTGCACACCTAATAAACGTTTCTTCCCCAGGAAACAGTTAGGAATGATACATATTATATACAGGTTGTAGGTGGCGCAATAGATGCTAATTCCCACTGTTAAGAGAATATTACGGTAATAATAAAAAGGATGTGTATACATATAAAATACAATCAGATAATGACTAATCTATAACTAATAATGCGTTCAAACACTCAATAAAATACATACATTTTTATTAATGTGATATAAACAGTAAAAATGAATATATAAGACACCGGTATCCGCATAAAATATGTCCTAAAATGTCAGTTGATAACATGTATAAAACTACAGACATACAATCTGGTAAATACTGTTATAGATCCATGCCTGTACAATGAATATTGCCTAAGTGGATAGCTAAATAAACTATTACAATATAATAAATGCTGAAGACATAGACACCCGACACACAGGATCACGAAGAAAGCGGAGTATACCATAACCCGGCAAGACCGGAGACTTAGCAAGTATTTCATCCTAATAACGGAGGCTGAACATAAGAGCACTTAAAGGAAAGTTTGGTGGCTAGCCGGTGACTGATAGGGGCTGAACGTAAGAGCTCCCAAGGAAGGATCAGAGACTAGCCGGATACCGACTTAAGACTGACAAACGACAACATCATCTGGAGATCATCGAAATAAGATCACTATTTCAACACACCCTTAACTCAGGGAAAAATGGACAAATCACACTATTAAGGTCAGTACTGACTATCTCCTTGAGGATCGGAGTCCTGATAAACCACAGTGCACTGTGAGTACTCTTTAAGAAACGGAACAACCGAAGACTAAGATATTCAGCTACTTTGATTGTGCATTAACTGCTGCAGCTTGTGCATATGAACACCACACTTTGCAATTCACAAAGTTGTACGCTTTTTGCTTCCAAAGACATTGGCTTCTAATTTATATACATCTGAACAGTCTATGATCATTAGTTACATAGTAACCATTAGCAACGTGTAAACTATTAGTCACTTTGTTTTTACCAGATCGTATGTCTGTAGTTTTATACATGTTATCAACTGACATTTTAGGACATATTTTATGCTGACACCGGTGTCTTATATATTCATTTTTACTGTTTATATCACATTAATAAACTTATGTATTTCATTTTATTGAGTGTTTGAAAACATTATTAGTTATAGATTAGTCATTATCTGATTGTATTTTATATGTATACACATCCTTTTTATTATTACCGTAATATTCTCTTAACAGTGGGAATTAGCATCTATTGTGCCACCTACAACCTGTATACAGGGCCGCCACTAGAAATTTTGGGGCCCCTGACTTAACCATTGACCAGGCCCCCCCCCCCCCCTTTAGACACGTGCAATTTTTGACCAAGTGACTAAAACGTATATGCACTTTATTCTTAAGTGTCTGTTTAAACTTGGAAATGTTGTAAAGGTAGTAACATACAAACACACACACACTCATACACTGAAACACACACTCACACATAAGGATTCACATATAGACACTCTAGCAGACATGCAAAGAAACACACTCAGACACCCAAACAGACACTTAGCACTTGTTTACATTGACCTGGCAAGTAATGAGGTAGACTACAGTTTTGTAAAAAAAAAGGAGATTTAGAAAGCAAAATATGGAGTTCTGATTATCTTTTTGTAAAGGAAGATGCCAACTAAATGATGACAACAGCATGCAGTGGCTGAATGGAAGGGCCCTGAACTGCCTAAACAATAATTTAAAGGTTAAATGGTTGATTAGGTGACTTCCGGAAAGGTCTCATTAGTCTCAAAGTCTGTAGAAAGATGTGAATAATCGGTAGTAAGGTCAAAATGTCCTAAAAAGGAACAGACAATGGGGACACACACACACACAAACTCAAACATACACCCAAGAAAACACAGACAGACAGCCTCAGAAAACACACAAAGACACACACAAACACGCACAGAGACACCCACAGAAAACATACACCCTCACAGAGACATCCACAGAAAACAGACATACACACCCACCCTCACAGAGGCATCCAGAGAAAATACACAAAGACAAACATACGCCCACCCTCACAAAGAGACCCACAGAATAAAAATACATACACACTCAGAGACACAAACCAAAGCACAAAGACATAAACACAGACACCCACAGAAACACTCACAGGGGGAAACATGTATGCACCTTGCATCCCCTAAATCAACAGTGTGTGACTTGCATGATAAAAAAAAAAAATCAGAAATTAACAGATCACTTTTAAAGAATCATATTTGTAAATGTGCAAACAAAAATAATTATGTGAATTCAAAATAGTACATTAATGATCTGGGTAGATGGCTAGATGAAGAAAAGTACTTTTTAAAAGGTTGACATATGTTTGTTTTTACCCCATTTTCCCCAACCAAGAGCACAACTTCAAATATAGTGTACAAATGTTCCCATCTGTCAGCTGTACTTATGGATTTTGAAAATGCTGTACTCTATATGGTCTCGGTGGAACCATAAGCTGTGGTACTCATACCATTAGATCTAGTTAAATGCAGGATTTAGGCTTGTTGGTATTTATTTCAAAAGTAAGTCAGCTGTAGTGTAAACTGAACAGTTTTAAGTTAACCTGTCTCATTTCAAACACTGAGTAATCTTAGTTCTTAGTCTGAGAGTATAACATTTTATGCAGATGTAAAAATCTTAGATAAAATGCCTCCTTGCATCTGGAAAGTCCTTGCATAAAGGGGCAGTAAACTGGAATGTGTGTATGTATGTGTGTGTGTGTGTGTATGTATATATATATATATATATATATATATATATATATATATATATATATATATATATATATATATATATATATATATATATCTATATATATCTATATATCTATCTATATATCTATCTATATATATATATATATATATATATATCTATATCTCTGCCAAAAGGGCACCTACCATTTGTGTATTGAGGAGGAAACATTTCTGCATGGTTTTAAATATAGAATTTCTACAGCATTATCAAATCATAAATACACTGCTGCTAAAAATGTATTTTTATGGACCCCTGGCCCCACCATACAACTACTACCACACTGAAGTTACAATCCGAAATTGCACAAAGAAATAAAAAATAATTTGCTAAGTAAGTCCTACCTCCTCTGCAAATGAAAGTGATCTGCCGTCTGACTCAGGCACACACTGTACAAACAAAGTGCCAAGTGTGTCTCACACTGTGCATAGTGATTTAGTGCACACTCAGAAATCTTCTCAAATGCTAATACTTTACTCCTTGTAATAGCACTTCCCATGCTCAATTAGCACTCTGCTGTAGTACCCACTGGTGGCTGCCAAAAAATTTAAATTTTTTTTTATTTTTTATTTTTAGTTCTTGCCTCATGGGGCCCCCCTGGCCCATTGGGCCTCTGACAGGAGTCACCCCCTGATGGCGGCCCTGCCTGTATATATGTATAGTGAAGGCAAAGTATGCAATTTTAAACCACTTTCCAATTTACTTCTGTTATCTAAGTTTGCTTGGTAGCCTTTGTTAATAGGCATACCTAGGTAGGTTCAGGAGTAGCTATAGAATTTCAAGTGATCTCACTGCCCTCGAGCTAGCTGCTGATTGGTCATTGGCTTACTCAATTTACTCAGCTAGCTCCCACTAGCGCATTGCTGCTCCTTCAACAAAGGATACCAAAAGAATGAAGCCAATTAAAGGGACAGTCAACACTAAAATTGTTTTTGTTTAAAAAGATAGATAATGCCTTTACTACCGATTCCCCAGCTTTGCACAACCAACATTGTTATATTAATATACTTTATAACATTTAAACCTCTAAATTTATGCTAGTTTCTAAGCCACTACATACAGCCTCTTATCACATGCTTTTTTTTTTAAATTTTATTTTCACAACAGAAGACTGCTAGTTCATGTGGGCCATATAAATAACATTGTGTTCATGCCCGTGGAGTTATTTAAGAGTCAGCACAACACACCACTAATTGGCTAAAATGCAAGTCAATAGATAAAGTCATGTGATCAGGGGTCTGTCAGAAGATGCTTAGATATAAGGTAATCACAGAGGTAAGACGTATAAATATAACTGTTGGTTATGCAAAACTGGAAAATGGGTAATAAAGTGATTATCTTTTAAAAAACACTTAAATTCTATTGTAGACTGTCCCTTTTCAGTATAAGGTTGTTTAGTTTTAAAGTTAATGGTGAAAGAATGTCTGGTGTTTGCCCCTTTTTTTTTTAAGCAGCAGTTTTATACAGACATTCATTCAACACTTTTCATATCATACTTTGGTAAGTTTACAGTGTGGGTGTGTTTTGAGCACAACAGTATATGGCAGCAGTGTTTGCGATAGTTAGGACAGGTGAAGGGGAGCTATTTTATGTGTTCAAAAAGGTTTATAAAATAACTTATATATTGTGCAATTGTGTATGTGAATAAAGTGTATAAGGAATTAATTAATTATATAACGATATATATATTCATATACTAGAAGGATCTATATAAATAATAGACAGAGATCAAGGGTATTATACAAGATATCGAAATTTATAACATTGTTAAAAAATATTGTTAACAAAATGCAATATAATCAAATACAATTTTGATAATATGAGCTCATATGGTGTTATTTTAAAATGTGTACATAAAGATTACTAAATTAGCGGATTTAAAAAATACTATTTAGTAGATATCTGTACAAATAATAAAATATATATATCGCACTGCAGTGGATAAAAATAAAATTAAAAATCGAATTAAAAATAAGAGAGTCACTGGAAAAATCGGCTAATTGTAGATCGTCAAAGAAATGATCTTAAAAGTGCCTATAATGTTACACCTTTTTTAATAAAGTACCTTAGGAAGTAGTGATTCTCAATACTACTTGATATGTGGTAGAATCCGTTGAAAACAATAGTGCAGGTTATTTGTAGGTTTTTTGTTTGGCCTTTAGAACAATCTGGTGATGGAGAGGTGCTATTAGTAATAGCTATGAGTCCTGGAAACTTTCGTGGATTACGGTGTCCCAATACTATCAATCAGTATGGACTGCGGTCTGTTTTCAGGTCTCTGGTTTCAGGCAGAAGAAGGTCTCCTTAGCTGTGGGTCCTGGAAGCTTTCGTGGATTACGGTGTCCCAATACAATCACTCAGTATGGACTTTGGTTTTTGAGGTCTTCGTTTCACAGGTAGAAGAGTCTCCTTATATTCCGATGGCAACTTAGCTCTGTTGCAAGATACAAATCTCCTTAGGCTGTGGTGGCAACTGAACTCCGTTGCAAGAAGCAGGATTGTGAGAAACAGCAATGTCGATTCTTTAGTTATTGCTGGATGTTTGACGCCGTGACCGGCTAAACAAGTCAGGGTGTACTGTGTAGCGGCAGTTGAATTCTAAAGAACCGTTTGGCGGCAACTGGATTCAAAATCAAAGGAACCGGCTTTTTCAAAGTACCGGCTTTTTTAAAATAGGGTATATGCCGGTTATAGCTGCGATCCTAGAGTGTGGGCAGATCTACACGTTTCGGCCGTAGCCTTTATCACTATCAAAAATCTTTTCACACTATCAATCAGTTTACTTTTACACTATTAAATAATCTTTATTAAAGGTGCACTCACTCCATCCTGTTTTTTAATAGCAGTGTTTGCGATATCATGCTCTTCAACTAAGGATACAAGAGAAGAAAGTATATTTGTTAATAGAAGTAAGTTGGGTGTTTTGGTGTGTAGTTTTGTTTTTTTCCCCCCAATGGCATGGAGAGTCCACAAATCCATTCTAATAGTGGGAATTCAACTTCTGGCCACCAGGAGGAGGCAAAGAACACCCCAGCAAAGCTTTAAGTATCCTCCCACAATCTCCCAGTCATTCTTTGCCTTGTACATCAGGAGGTTGTGCGAAGATTGTGTCTGAAGATATTTGATCCTTTTAATGGGTATTTTCCCTGCAAGCAAGGATTGTGGCTATGCTGTGTCCATGTAATCCTCTTTAGTAAGAGTCATGGTGGCTTTTAGCAGTTGGAAGACTGCGAGGTAGTCCTTGGTTCACTTCCAACATGTATGAGACAAAGTGCTGTATTAGCGAAGCGCTGTAAAGTGAGATATATATATATATATCTCCTCCGTGTGTGTCTGCACTCCCAATGCTGTGTAGTCATCAACCAGGGTGCAAAGTCAAACAAGTATACAGTCTATATCCAATAAAGGACTGCACTCACTGGATTTAGTTTCAGAAACCTTCAAATCTTTATTGTGGTAACGTTTCGGGGTTCGCAGACCCCTTCCTCAGACCAGACAACAGTGCAAGTGAACAAAGTGTGCAATATATAGCACTAGCCCCACCCATCACAAACATCAAAATTGCGCCAAAAATCCATCACCATGGTAACACACAAACAAGGCCCCATGACCATACCACCAGAAAACACAATCAAAATACAAAATAAAACAAACTGCATATGCAAGTATTTTGCATAACCTCATAGTTGAACACTAATATGTACAATCATCAGTAGTAGTAGATATTCAGTAGTTACAATAGAATCACTGTAATTAGTTACTGATCCGGTTTAAGTAGCTTAAAGTATATTTAGACAAGCAATGATGGAAAACACACTAATCAAATAATCAAATAATCAAAGTAAACATCATGCAAGAAGAGGAATCTATCTATCAGTTGCACTGTTTAAAAACATATCCACCTCCCTGTATCCAGTTACAGGACTCAATCTTAAGGAAATATACACATAAGCCATATCATATAAACATTGCAACATAGATTAGGCATTTAAACTTCTAGCATTTGAACTAGATGAAAAATAAACAAATAATAAAAAGTCAATCAGATATATATAGATATATATGAGGTCTGTTACTGCTAATTCAATGTCCCCCATATTTATCCCAAGGCTTGCTATGACCAATCCTATGTAAAAGTATGTGAGCTATAAGTACTAATCTGACATTCTGGCAGATACAAATATACAAAAATACAAAATTGTCAAGCCCCCTGGGCGCGCAGAGCAATGTGTTGTGTCCCATGCGAGTTGAATATAACAAAAAGGCCCGTAGTTCCCAGTGTCAGGGTTCTATGCAGGATGTCTTAGCCAGTGTATTATACCCTAGTGTTGGGAGCTAAGATAGATGTAAACATGGGTGCGTGTATTTACCTATGTAGCAAGTCTGTGTACCGAGTCTGTAGTGCATCAGTGAAACAGGCGCGGCTCAACCCGGTATAGCGTGAGTGAGCTTGGAGCACGACCGCATGGCTAATTAGCATAGCCTGTCAGTCAGTCAATGGGCGTAGCTAGGTCATGGAGTGACAGCGGAGCCTGTGATTAGAGTTATGCCGGGCTGCTACTATACCTATCTCAACTGAGCTTCTTTGTGAGCCCCAAGAAAATCAAAGCTAGTATATCAGGCTTATATTAAATGGTCACATAGGTCTTAAATATGGTCTATTGTGAATAAGTATGTATAATCATATGTGTGCCTAAACATCAGAGCATTTGGTGGGAGCTATAAAAAACCGCTGTGTGCGTGATAATGGGAGGCAGGCAGATTCAGGATAAGACGAACCTAGAGCAACACGGATTTACTGCTTAAAACGTGAATCATTAGAAATTAAAAGATAAAAAATATAAAAAATTAAAAATAACCAAATTAATATTAAACCGTTAGTGAATAAATTAAATTAAATCAATAGCCAGCCTGCATCACAGGCCAAGTAGAGAAAAAAGGGGGGTAGTTGGGTACTGCCATCATGGGTCTTACATGCTCATAAGAGCCACTAGGGTGTAATTTATATGAATGTTAGATCATGCACCACAGATATTATTACGGGGTAATTCTATTTAGAATAGGCACCATAGTAACAGTTTGACGAATGGTATACCATAGTTCAATGGTCTAATACCCCTACAGGTCCTCCCGAATGTAACATGTATAAAACATACTTGTACCCGAGAAGGTCACTCGTACAGTAGGATCTCAATACAGATATCATTGACCCCCTGTATACATATGGCAATCAAGTTGAGTTAGAGAGACACAATCAAAAGAGGGCACGCTACAGGTAGACATTTCAGTTGAGCCAAAATTTGCAGAGAATAGCAAAAGACAGAAAATATCAAAAAATCAAAAAATATATATCAAGGCAATATCAAGATGCTAAATGCACAGCGCCTACGGGTCACCATATCAAAAATGTATAGTACAAGTGCACCCTAACCAGCATATATAATACACTAAGTGCTGTCAATACGAATACATTGTTGTGCACAAGGACATATACAGCTATGGTGAGTCAAGGCATCAGAGGAAACAGTGCCAATCATTCGACATGTTTAATCCTCTGGGGTAGATGGTATCTAGTCTATGGATCCATCTAGCCTCCATCTGCAAGAGTGTCCTGCCCCGGTCACCCCCACGCCTGAGGGGGGGGACGTGGTCAATTAAAATGAAGCGTAAATCTGTTACCTTGTGGCCTGCTTGCACGAAATGTCTTGCCACCGGTTGATCCGAGGTCCCTTTGTCGATAGCAGTTCTTATCGCCGAGCGATGGTTTGCCATTCTTAAGCGTGCGTTGTCTGTTGTTTTGCCAACATAAAAACGTCCACAGCAACAGCTCAGTAGGTATACGACATGGCTTGTTGTACAGGTGATGAAGTGCTTTATAGTGAATTTCTGGGTAGTATGGGGGTGTCTGAATACTTTGCATGGGATCATACCGCTGCAAGTTGTGCAGCCCTTGCATCTGTAACAACCCATTTTGTTAGTTCTAAGCCATTTCTTGGTGTAACTATGTTGAGGATCTGTTTGCATAAGTATGTCCCTTAGACTTCTACCCCGTCTATAGCCCATGATTGGTGGATCCATATGCCCAAAGGGTAGTGTCCGGTCTGTGCCCAGAATCTCCCACCTGTTACGAATTGAATCTGCCAATGGTTTCTTTCCTCTGTCAAAGGTGGTTGTAAAGACCATCCTTGGGGTCTCTTTCCTAGTGATTGCTGGAGTGTCTTGTGCCATGTTTATTTCAATTTCCTCTCTCACCTTCTTAATCAGGTTATCCTTATATCCCCTTTGTTGGAATTTCTCAGCCATCTGGTCCAGTTGGAGATCTCTATTTGTGGTCTCCGTGTTTCGTACAACCCGTATCAGCTGTGATTTAAATATTGCCTTCCGGGTATGTGGGGGGTGATTGCTTGTGGCTTCTAGCAATGAGTTTCGGTCAGTAGGTTTAGAGAAAAGGGTTGTGAAAAGTCTATCATGTTTCTTATAAATCCGTAAATCAAGGAAATTTATCTTCTCTGGATCATATTTCAACTCAAATTTGATTGGGTTTGGTAGTGCATTGAGTTCGGTTACCCATTCAGTGAGGAGTCCCACTGGTCCATGCCACACAAAGAAGACATCATCAATGTACCTTCTATAGTGTCTTATCATTCCATGATTGAACACATCCATGACGTCTCTTTCAAATTGCTGCATGTAAAGGTTTGCATACAACGGTGCCATATTAGATCCCATGGCTGTCCCTGTCAGTTGCTGGTAGAAAGTATCTTCAAAGCGAAAATAGTTCAATTTTAGACATTTCTCAAGAAGATTTAGGATAAAGGTTGTGGGTGGTCCTATGTATGGGTACTGGTCCAATGCTGCTGCAATTGCATTTATACCCCCGGCATGAGGGATCACGTGTACAAACTTCTCACATCCATAGTTACCAGGATATCATCCTGGGTGATACCCTCCACAGTGTTAAGTATCTTAATAAGTTCACCTGAGTCTTTGATGTAGGAGTCCATGGATCTAACGATAGGTTGTAGAACTACATCAACATATTGAGCCAATGGTTGTAGCAGAGAGCCCCTTGCGGAGACTATCGGTCTTCCAGGTGGGTTTATTTG
Source organism: Bombina bombina (assembly GCF_027579735.1). Lineage (NCBI taxonomy): Eukaryota > Metazoa > Chordata > Amphibia > Anura > Bombinatoridae > Bombina > Bombina bombina. The sequence goes on along the minus strand of NC_069504.1, from coordinate 942,119,730 downwards.
GTCCTTGTGTATTTTTGGCAGGGTATAAAGTATCGGATGGATGGGATGTATAGTGCAGAGGAAGTCAAATTCATCCTGATCAATCCACTTAAGTTGTAATGCTTCTGTCAGTGTTGTATCAATCTCCATTTTGAATTCTTCAGTGGGGTTCCAGGTGAGTTTTTTGTATGTCACTCCATCATTGAGTTGCCTCAGTATTTCTGTCCGGTACTGCGTATAATTCATAATGACAATGGCCCCACCCTTGTCAGCCGGGCGTATGACAATATCAGGGTCAGAGGAGAGTGTCTTTATTGCCAATCTCTCTGTCTTGGTTAAGTTTGGACGATGAAATTCATTGTTACATTGTCCAGAATCCTTGGAAATTAGCCTAGTAAAAGTTTTGATACTAGTTCCACAGGTGTTAGGTTCAAATTTACTTTTGGCTCTAAATCTCTTGCGCTCTGTGTCCGCATTTAGATCTTTGAAATGTTCTTTAAGTTTTAGATTCCTCTGGAATTTTTGTATATCAAGGTACGTATCAAAGTCATTGTGTTTAAATGTGGGGATGAAGGTAAGGCCTTTGTTGAGAAGGCTATTTTCATCAGCCGTCAATGTCCTGTCACTGATGTTAATGACAATATCCAGTTTCTCTACCTGGGTGGTAGGGGTGGTCTTCTTGCCACAGTAGTTCCCCCTCCTCGGGTGCGGCCTCGGCCTCTTGTGTTGGCTAATCTGGTTGTGACCCCTAAAAAATGTGAGTTAGAAGTAGATGGTACCTGATCTGTATTTCCTGTACGAGTGACCTTCTCGGGTACAAGTATGTTTTATACATGTTACATTTGGGAGGACCTGTAGGGGTATTAGACCATTGAACTATGGTATACCATTCGTCAAACTGTTACTATGGTGCCTATTCTAAATAGAATTACCCCGTAATAATATCTGTGGTGCATGATCTAACATTCATATAAATAACACCCTAGTGGCTCTTATGAGCATGTAAGACCCATGATGGCAGTACCCAACTACCCCCCTTTTTTCTCTACTTGGCCTGTGATGCAGGCTGGCTATTGATTTAATTTAATTTATTCACTAACGGTTTAATATTAATTTGGTTATTTTTAATTTTTTATATTTTTTATCTTTTAATTTCTAATGATTCACGTTTTAAGCAGTAAATCCGTGTTGCTCTAGGTTCGTCTTATCCTGAATCTGCCTGCCTCCCATTATCACGCACACAGCGGTTTTTTTATAGCTCTCACCAAATGCTCTGATGTTTAGGCACACATATGATTATACATACTTATTCACAATAGACCATATTTAAGACCTATGTGACCATTTAATATAAGCCTAATATACTAGCTTTGATTTTCTTGGGGCTCACAAAGAAGCTCAGTTGAGATAGGTATAGTAGCAGCCCGGCATAACTCTAATCACAGGCTCCGCTGTCACTCCATGACCTAGCTACGCCCATTGACTGACTGACAGGCTATGCTAATTAGCCATGCAGTCGTGCTCCAAGCTCACTCACGCTATACCGGGTTGAGCCGCGCCTGTTTCACTGATGCACTACAGACTCGGTACACAGACTTGCTACATAGGTAAATACACGCACCCATGTTTACATCTATCTTAGCTCCCAACACTAGGGAATAATACACTGGCTAAGACATCCTGCATAGAACCCTGACACTGGGAACTACGGGCCTTTTTGTTATATTCAACTCGCATGGGACACAACACATTGCTCTGCGCGCCCAGGGGGCTTGACAATTTTGTATTTTTGTATATTTGTATCTGCCAGAATGTCAGATTAGTACTTATAGCTCACATACTTTTACATAGGATTGGTCATAGCAAGCCTTGGGATAAATATGGGGGACATTGAATTAGCAGTAACAGACCTCATATATATCTATATATATCTGATTGACTTTTATTATTTGTTTATTTTTCATCTAGTTCAAATGCTAGAAGTTTAAATGCCTAATCTATGTTGCAATGTTTATATGATATGGCTTATGTGTATATTTCCTTAAGATTGAGTCCTGTAACTGGATACAGGGAGGTGGATATGTTTTTAAACAGTGCAACTGATAGATAGATTCCTCTTCTTGCATGATGTTTACTTTGATTATTTGATTATTTGATTAGTGTGTTTTCCATCATTGCTTGTCTAAATATACTTTAAGCTACTTAAACCGGATCAGTAACTAATTACAGTGATTCTATTGTAACTACTGAATATCTACTACTACTGATGATTGTACATATTAGTGTTCAACTATGAGGTTATGCAAAATACTTGCATATGCAGTTTGTTTTATTTTGTATTTTGATTGTGTTTTCTGGTGGTATGGTCATGGGGCCTTGTTTGTGTGTTACCATGGTGATGGATTTTTGGCGCAATTTTGATGTTTGTGATGGGTGGGGCTAGTGCTATATATTGCACACTTTGTTCACTTACACTGTTGTCTGGTCTGAGGAAGGGGTCTGCGAACCCCGAAATGTTACCACAATAAAGATTTGAAGGTTTCTGAAACTAAATCCAGTGAGTGCAGTCCTTTATTGGATATAGACTATATATATATATATATATATATATATATATATATATATATATATATATATATATATATATATATATATATATATATATATATATATATATATATATATATATATATATATCTATATCTCACTTTACAGCGCTTCGCTAATACAGCACTTTGTGGAGCTGAAGTTCAACCTCCAAGGATTTTCACTCTGTTTACAGTATTACAGTGCTGTAGTCTGGCAAATTTTACTACAGTAATAGTCACTATTTTACAGGTACAGCATTTATTGAATAATAATTGAATACTGTGCTGTGCAAGTGTTTAACTAAACATAGCACTATTGCACCCCTAATATGTTAGTTCAACGTTTTTAAACACACTGGCAAGTGAAAAGAAAGCTAAAACCGCCTTGTTTCACTTTGAGGCAGTTTTCACTTTACAGCGGAGCTCCAGTCCCTAACCCGCTGTATGAGCGGGGTGATATTCTGCCGATATGCTTAAATGACTATGCACCATTTGCTACCACTGTTATGACAAGCTGCCTTTGAAGTGATGACAAGTTTTACTTTGGCTACAAACACACTGCTTTAACTAACCATTAAGCTACAGTGACTATGTGCTTTAACATCTCATCTTAGTTACGTCAAATCTGCATATACATGTTGCTGGGCTTATGATTACAATTTACTGTTGCTGCAATATGTTGCATTTTGAGATCCTGTTGATACCTTCTTACTGTGTTTTGATACCATGTCGTAAACTTGCTCTATAATATATTTTTGCTGCATATTAGCTTTTATATAGAGGTGAACTATGGTCTAGGCCTTGAATACAGTTACTCTTTCAGTATATATACCGGTATATTTAGGTTATATCAGGCCTGATTTTTCCTAGGGACTTTGTATATCACATCAATCAAATTATAATGTATATAAAATGTATTAAGAAATCCAGAGGTAGTTATTAACCAATATTGCTCTATCTGGTTTGAATTGGCAGCTTCCTGTGATTCTTTATAGACTTAAGGCTGTGACACACTGCAAGCGGAGCAACGCTTCTGAAGTTCAGATATTTCATCTCTGAGCGCTCAGCTACACGACCTGACGCAGCAGAGTGCTAAAAGATGAAAAGGCAGGACACACTGAGCGCGCACAGCTGCATCTACACTCTGCACGTCGCTCTGCTTGCAGTGTGTCACAGCCTTTATTCTACCATCGGATTTGGTTTGCAATTTAGTTTGTGCTGGATTAACTCATCTGCCTCTTTTCTTACTAATATATATATATATACATACATCAAAAAAATATAGGGAGCACTAAAATAACACATACTAGATCTGAATGAATTAAATTTTTTTTTTTTTTTTTCATTTTTAATTTTTATTGAGGAATTATACGATACAGTATACATGCTTCTATATAAATGTACAATACAGTGGCAATTTGATAATATAAAATCATGCTTATAGACCTTGAATAGTTATCCTCATTTTTGTCCCTTCAAGTAATAATGCGGACCACTCATGGATCCTCCTTGCTGCATTGTAAGCATAGGTGTAGGGATTATGTATAATAAAAACAAAAAACAAACATTTTGAACAAAACAAACAAACAACAAAAACTAGTTGCAAAACATTATAAATTAAGCAGAAACAGAGCTAAACCAGGTCCAAGCCATCTCGGGCCATTTCAAAAATATAAACAGATTGCGTCCCGCACATGTAATGTTCATATGTGGCAAGCGAGCTTGTTAGTAGATAAGAATTAAATGCATACAGATATATCTTCCCCTGTCAAATAGTGTATGTTAGTATACCTTAGATCTCTAACCACAGGGTATAATATGGAAATGGGCTTTTAGCTTGGTAGTGGATAAAAATGAGATGTAAACAGATATATCTTCCCCCTGTCATATAGTGTGTTTTAGAATACATTAGATCTCTACTTACTGGGCCTTGACTATCAATGAAATGTTGATAACCCCCGTTTTGCTATAAGTACATACACCATAAAAACATTTTGGGGAGCTTATAATATGCTAATGATAACATGAGATAACAGATCAAAACAACAAGAAATTACTAAGGAGCCTTAACGTAGGCTCCAATGAACAGGAAAATACACAGACACTTTTGTTATAGCACTTGTTTGCTTTTTGTCAGCCCCCCGAGTCTACTGGCCTGTTGAACAGTGTCTCACTATGACTGCTCAGTTTGCGTGGCCATAGAAAAATGCAGTCCTTCCCATACTCAACCCTCTCCTCTAAGTTCAAAAAGGGAGATAAATTCTCATACACAATCTCCCCCGGCCCAGGATCAAAAGTGGTAATCATCCAGGCTGTTGTCTGGTGTATATTACACCTTATGTGGCTCTTCTGATTAGGCTTGGCGTTTGTGTAAGTCTCAGTATCACCAAGTGCCGCCAGTGCTTGTACAAGGGTAAACCTTAGCGTCTGCGGTAACTCTTTAATGTCAGTGACAGAATCCTTCTGAGTACCCAGACCGGTCAATGCCAGCCCTCCGGCAGCTGGAGGGATAAAAGTGCTCTTACCGGATAGTCGAGTAGCATATGTTGATCCTGTAGCCGTGCCGGGACCTTTCTGCGTGGACCGCAATAAGATGCCATCAATGACTGCCTCCCTGCTGTTAAGGATAAACCCATCGGCCTGTACTGCTGTGTGAGGTCCCCTGTTCTGTGGGTGTGCCGGAAGAGTTTCTGCGGGCTGAGGGGCTCTCTCTGCCGTTATCCCTCTCCGGTCGCCATCTTTGTTGTATGGTATAGGTGGTCGTATTGGTTCTTCCATAGGTAAGTTGTTTATCGGAGGTAGGGTGCTCTGAGTGCTGTCAAGTGGGAGTGATCGGTGATAGATTCTAAGGAGTAGATTCTCCAGTTTAGCAAAGCGCTGGTCAAGCTCCTGCTCCCGGCACATCTCCCATGTAGTCGCCATCTTGAAAGCAATCTTGTGTGCGACAACCTGAAGACCCGGTCTTTTGCAAGATTGCTGATTGTAAGTTATTTTTTCTGCTTAGCGATGTGAAGTAGAACAGTAAGGCAGAAACCTGCTGCCAGCACTGATAACCCGGAGAAGCCGGGGGGAGTCGTTACCTATTAATAGGCCACCGCCCTAGGTCTTAGTCGTCCGGTCTGAGGCTCTTGGGTCATATAAACAGCCAGCAAAGATAGAAATATAGCCACCGTAAGATAGGCAACCACAAATCCTAGAGATATTTATATATTGTAGCCGTTAAAGTCTCCAAAATCGGTGGATTAAAGAGATTTCTTCTGGAGCCTACAGTGTATACGTCCTATTCAGAACGTTGTTCGGACACGCCCCCCGAATTAAATATTCTAATGAAATACTTTGATCTTTTCATAGTTGAATGTGCTGACAACAAAATCACATAAAAATTAAAAAATGGAAATCAAATTTTTCAACCCATGGAGGTCTGGGTTTTGAGTCGCACTCAAAATTAAAGTGGAAAAACACATTACAGGCTGATCCAACTTTGATGTAATGTCCTTAAAACAAGTCAAAATGAGGCTCAGTAGTGTGTGTGGCCTCCACGTGCCTGTATGACCTCCCTGCAACGCCTGTGCATGCTCCTGATGAGGTGGCGGATGGTCTCCTGAGGGATCTCCTCCCAGACCTGGACTAAAGCATCTGCCAACGTCGGGCCCTCATACCACCCTCATGGAGTCTGTTTCTGACCGTTTGAGCACATTTGTGGCCTGCTGGAGGTCATTTTGCAGGGCTCCTCCTGTTCCTCCTTGCACAAAGGCGGAGGTAGCGGTCTTGCTGCTGTGTTGTTGCCCTCCTACGGCCTCCTCCACGTCTTCTGATGTACTGGCCTGTCTCCTGGTAGCTCCTCCATGCTCCTTCTTGCCACAGCTCGCATTGATGTGCCATCCTGGATGAGCTGCACTACCTGAGCCACTTGTGTGGGTTGTAGACTCAGTCTCATGCTACCACTAGATTGAAAGCACCGCCAGCATTCAAAAGTGACCAAAACATCAGCCAGAAAGCATAGGAACTGAGAAGTGGTCTGTGGTCACCACCTGCAGAACCACTCCTTTATTGGGGGTGTCTTGCTAATTGCTTATAATTTCCACCTGTTATCTATCCCATTTGCACAACGGCATGTGAAATTGATTGTCACTAAGTGTTGCTTCCTAAGTGGACCGTTTGATTTCACAGAAGTAGTGTGATTGACTTGGAGTTACATTGTGGTGTTTAAGTGTTCCCTTTATTTTTTTGAGCAGTGTGTATGTGTGTGTGTGTGTGTATATGTATATATATATGTGTGTGTGTGTGTATATGTATATATATATATATGTGTGTGTGTGTATATGTATGTATGTATATACACACACACACGGCTACTCTGCTTTTCTTTTTCTACAGATCCCTGTCAGAGGTCAGCTGAGTCTTATACCTGTGTTGCTTTACCTGCGCTGCAGCGGATCCACAGCTAAGTGCTTTTGCCTTCTAGGTTAGAAGGATGCAGCACTTAAAGGGACAGTTTACTCAAAAAAAAATTTCACCTTTTAATTTGTTCCCAATGATCCACTTAAAGGGACATTATACACTCATTTTTTCTTTGCATAAATGTTTTGTAGATAATCTATTTATATAGCCCATAAAGTTTTTTTTTTTTTTTTAAATTAATGTATAGTTTTGCTTATTTTTAAATAACATTGCTCTGATTTTCAGACTCCTAACCAAGCCCCAAAGTTTTATGTGAATACGCTCGACTACCTACTCCAGCTTGCTCCTGTTTGTGTAAAGGGTCTTTTCATATGCAAAAGAAGGGGGAGGGGGGGGAGTGTCTTATTTGCCACTTGCAGTGGGCTTTCCAGCTACCTTTTCAACAGAGCCAAACTGACAGCTTCTAAGTAAGTTTTTAAACTGTTTTATACTGGATTTTTATATCAGTATCTGTGCATATTATTCTTTATAGTAGTGTCTATTACATGCAGTTATATGAAAATGAGTGTATACTGTCCCTTTAACCTGCTGGAGTGTATTAAATTGTTTACAAGTAGCTCCTTTACCCTTATATTGGCATTTGAAATAGTTGATTTAGCATGTGGTATCCCCACCTATTCTGAAAGTTTGGGGCCGCAGGTCCCAGCTATAGATAAGCTTTGTAAACACAGCCAGCAGAAGAAATTACACTCCCAGTGGGATATAGCAGAGATAAGGTAATAAAATGTTGATTTTCCATTGTTCTCTCCGAGTACTGGTGATTGTTTTATGGACAGATAAGATGAAGAAGCAGGTATATGTACACAATGTGATACAGTAATGAGATCTGATTATACCTACAAGCTCAACCCATTTATTAGGTTGTGGCTTCAAAACACAAAATTAGAGCTTTAATATACACAAACCTTAAAAAGCTATTTTTCATACATTTTTTTTACTCTACAGTTGGTAAAAAAAAAAAAAAGCAATTGTAAACACATTGAAGGAAAAACTATTTTACAGTATACTGTCCCTTTTAAGAGGTTAACCCTTCAAGTGGATATTACAAGGGACTTGATATCTCTTTAGTTTGGGGATCGATTGTTTTTAGGCAGAGGCAGGGCACTGTACTGTCAATGTGTGAGATAATAGGAAATAAAGGAATTCTTTATTTTAATGGCTTTATTAGAGTTTGTCCTTGTACCAGTGGAATGGGCTGTCTACTTATAGACATGTTGTGCACAGTTGGTGTTTTACGATCTTGTTGAGATCAGGGTACTTATCAGAGGGATTACTATTCATTTGGCGTGCTTTTTGCCCTCTCTGGTGTTGCGATCACGTGACTGCTCAGCTTACTTCAGCTGAGCGGTTAGTTGCGGCGTAGTCAGTTTTCTGTATAGAGCAAGCTGAACTGTAGCAGTCTCTGGAGAGTCCATTTTTTTTTTTCTTCTCTTGCTGCACAGCGGATATTAACAGCATCAAGGAGCTGCATTTTCAGTCAGGCTAGTTTAACTAGTTGAGGAATTTGATCTCTGGTCACTTGTGGGGTGAGTTTCTCCAGCAGAGCTGGGGCGTCGAGGTGCCTGTATTAAAACATTTTTATCATATCATTTTATTTACATATATTTATTTCCTAGATCCCTGCATATTATTGTGGATTTTAAAGTGAAATGAAAGGGGTGTTTTTTTTTTTGTTTTTTTTTTTTTTTGGGGTGCACCAATACGGTCTTTGACAATGGATTCTGACAAAAATGTATCCCTGTCCTTTGACAAATGTCTTTATTGTGTTGATGCTCAGGTTATACCTCCTGTGCAATCTTGTTCCTCATGCCTAAATAAGATGTTACTTTCTAAAAATAAAAATACCCTTTCTGAGTTATCTCTCTCTCAGGATAATGCTGTTCAGGTTATGCCTCAGCTTTCTCCTCAAACGTCCCAGTCTTTGACAGTTTCACAAGCAGTGCCCTGCTGTTCCTCTCAATCAGTTCCTGGGGGTTTATATTTATCAGGTGATTATTCTGCGCAACTGACTTCTGCGGTTTCTGCAGCTCTGAGTGCCTTACCTATGGCAGATAGAGAGAATATCTAAGAACACTTCTTAGTCAAGTTGTTCTGATTCTGCCAAGGCTGCTTTAGTCAGTCTATCTCAGTTATCTGAGGAGGATCACTCCTGGGTTGCTTCTGAGGGCGAGATTTCTGACTCTGAATCTGTTGTAGCTAGTACAGCGGACTCAGAGGAGGTGAATTTTAGATTTAAAGGGAATGTCAAGTTAAACCTATTGGCTAAAGTGAAACGATAGCAGTTAAAAAATGAGTTTCATATACTTATCTTCAGAGCAATTTCACTATAATAGCTGAAGCTCCGGTCGCCATTTTCACCATTTGATTGACGGATGACTCATCTGCGATCAATTAATAGTTTCCTACTGGGCAGTGACATTTGTGCAAAGGGGCTGAACGCCCCCGGGGGGACGACTACGATTCATAGTGAAATTGCTCTGAAGATGAGTATATACTAACTTTTTTTTTTCAAAAATTAAACTTTTTTTTTTCTGCTATCGTTTTACTTTAGCTAATAGGTTTAACTTAACATTCACTTTAAGCTTGAACACCTCTGTTTACTTTTAAAAGAGGTTCTAGCAGAAACTACAGTCGCAGAAACTCCTAAAAAGGCTAATAAACTCAACAGAGTTTTTGATGACAAACCCAAATCTGTGGAAGTATTTCCTGTTCCAAATCGCATGTCTGACATTATCTCAGGAATGGGAGAAGCCAGGTGTTCCTTTTTTCCCCATCTCCTGTTTTTAAAAAGATGTTTCTGTTGCTGACTGTGCGAGATCTTTTGGCGCACTATTCCTAAAGTAGAGGGCGTTATAGCCACCTGAGCCAAGAGAACCACTATTCCTCTAGAGAATAGTACCTTCTTTAAGGATCCTTTGGATAGGAAACTGGAAGGTTGCTTTAAGGGACAGTATACACTAATTTTCATATAGCTGCATGTAATAGACACTACTATAAAGAATAAGATATATGAAACTGTTTAAAAACTTACTTAGAAGCTGTCAGTTTGGCTCTGTTGAAAAGGCAGCTGGAAAGCCCGCTGCAAGTGGCAAATAAGACACTTCCCCCCCCCCCCCTCTTCTTTTGCATATGAAAAGACCCTTTACACAAACAGGAGCAAGCTGGAGAAGGTAGCTGACGGTATTCACATAAAACTTTGGGGCTTGGTTAGGAGTCTGAAAATCAGAGCAATGTTATTTAAAAATAAGCAAAACTATACATTTATTGAAAAAAAAAAAAACTTTATGGGCTATATAAATAGATCATCTACAAAACATTTATGCAAAGAAAATATGAGTGTATAATGTCCCTTTAAGAAAGATGTTTCTTCACCAGGGTCTACAATGGCAACCTGTTGCTAGTATTGCGACAGTTGCTGGTGCAGCCTCATATTGGTGCGACTCCTTGTCGGATTTGATTTTGGAGGAGGCAATAGAGGAGATCAAAGACAGGATCAAGGCCTTAAAGCTGGCCAATACCTTATCTGTGATGCCAGCATGCAAGTAGTTTGTTTGGGGACTAAGATTTCTATCTTTGCTGTCCTATCTCGCAGAGCCCTGTGGCTAATGTCTTGGTCTGCTGACGTGGTATCCAAGTTTAAACTTCTGTCTCTTCCCTTTAAGGGTAAGATTTTATTTGGTCCTGGTCTGGCTGAAATCATTCCCACGGTCACAGGTGGAAACGGAGCTTTTCTGCCACAGGACAGAAACCAAAGCAAGCCAAAACCTCATGGAGTCTAACCAGCCTTGGAATAAGGGTAAACAATCCAAGAAGCCTTCCTCTGAGAACAAATCAGCATGAAGGGTCCGCCCCCGATCCAATCGCGGATCAAGTAGGGGGCAGGTTTGGATTTGCCTTGATCCTTGGGAAGTGGAAGTAGTCTCCCAGGGATACAGGATAGAATTTAAATCTTGTCCTCCCAGAGACAGATTTCTCCTGTCAAGATTATCTGCAAACCACATTGAGAGAGGCTTTCTTAAACCGTTTCAAGGATTTTGTTTCTCTAGGAGTGATTGTCCCAGTTCCTCTAGCGCAGAGCTTTCCAAACTTCATGTTGGAGACACACTTTTTAGACCTACATTATTTTAAGACACAGTAATTCAGTTGTTCTAGCAAACAGGGGGTTAAACTACCTTGTTTTAAGAGATACGGACACATACATAAATGATATAATAACAAAATGTATTTACAAGTAACAGTACTGTATGTGCAAGAATTAAAAAATAAAAAAAAAGTTTAATAACGCCAATAGCTACTTACTATTTTATTGGGATACATGAGGTTGATTGGATGAACAGTTTCTGAATATTTGGTGGAAAGTTAGATAAAGACACTCGCATTTCATCATCAATCATTTTTAAGCTTCCATTTCCTATCCATATATCAAGAGCAGGAGCAGAAATGCACTTCTGGGAGCTAGCTGCAAAAAAAAAAAAACACTGACTTCCGACTTCAACTCAGCGTTTAAGCTGCCGCCCTCAGAACTCTAAAGTAGTCAGTCGGACTCACAAACACACTGCTATCCCACTCACTGACTACACATGCAGTCACAAGCTGATTGAGGAGACTACATGTGTAGTCAGGAGCCAATGTACCACCAAAGCGGGCAATGGGAATAGTTTCAGTTCCCACTGAGCTGCGCCAATAGGTTAAGAGGATCTGTGACCCACTAGGTATCAATCACATGTCAACCATTTCATATGCGTAGCGGGCAGCAGGAAAGTCTGAAACCAAAAAATAATTTTAATATGAAAAAATAAAAAAAGTGTTCTGAAACAGGGACACACTGCACAACACACAGTTTGGAAAGCACTGTCTAGCGGAACAGGGTCAAGGATTCTATTCCAACCTTTTCGTCGTTCCCAAGAAAGAGGGAACTTTTCAACCTATTTTAGACCTCAACAGTGTCAACAAATTTCTCAAGGTTCCGTCCTTCAAAATGCACACTATTCGTTCTATTCTCCCTTTAGTTCAGGAGGGTCAGTTCATGACTACCATGACCTGAAGGACGCCTATCTTCATGTTCCTATCCACAGGGAACATTTCCAATACCTGCGGTTTGCCTTTATTCGACAAACACTTCCAATTTGTAGCCCTGCCTTTTTGTCCTAGCCACTGCCCCTCAAATCTTTACGAAAGTTCTAGGGGCTCTTATGGCATTGGCTATATCACAAGGAATTGCGGTGGCATCGTACCTGGACAAGATATCTTGGTTCAGGTGCCATCTTTTCATTTAGCAAGGTCCCATACAGATTCTCTGTTGTCAATTCTCAGCTCTCACTGGTGGAAGGTGAATCTGGAAAAGAGTTCCTTGCTGCCTGTCTTTCTCTTCAGTCCTCTCTCCGTCCATCAGTGGCACTGTGTATGGAAGTAATTGGTCTAATGGTGGCTTCCATGGACATTTTATTCCTTTTGCTCGTTTCCATCTGAGACCTCTAAAGTTATGCATGCTCAGACAATGGAACGGAGACCACTCAGACCTCCTCTCAGAGGATAGTCTTAGACATCCGGACGAGGGAATCCTTGTTCTGGTGGCTCTCTCAGGACCATCTGTCCCAGGGCACATGCTTCCTGAAACCATCTTGGGAGATTGTGACTACGGACGCCAGCCTTTCGGGCTGGGGTGCAGTTTGAGGTCTATTAAGAGCTCAGGGAATTTGGACTCGGGTGTCTGTCCTCCCAATAAATATCCTAGAGTTGAGAGCAATCTTCAATGCACTGATAGCTTGGCCTCAACTGAGTTTGGTCAGGTTTATCAGATTTCAATCGGACAACATTACTTCGGTGGCATATACCAACCACCATGAAGGAACAAGAAGTTCCTTCACCATGAAGGAGGTGACTCGTGTTCAGTGGGCGGAGTCTCACAATTGTCACATTTCTGCCATCCACATCCCAGGGGTGGACAACTGGGAAGTGAATTACCTGAGCAGGCAGACATCTCATCCAGGGGAGTGAGCCCTTCATCCGTAAGTATTTTCAATGATAACACTCGAGTGGGGAGTTCCGGAGTTGGCTCTGATGGCGTCTTGTCTAAACGCCAAACCTCCAAAATCAAGGGATACGCAAGCAGCTCTGGTCGACGCTCTGGCGGTTCCTTGGGACTTCAGTCTAATTTACCTGTTTCCTCAGTTTGTCCTTCTTCCTCTGGTGATAACCTGTATCAAACTGGAGCAATTAGAATCCCCGAATTTTGCTCCTGCTTGGCCTTGCAGAATTTGGTTTGCCGATCTGGTGAAGAGGTTGTTGTCCTTTTTCCCCCATGGAAATTACCTCTGAAGAAGGACATTCTACTTCAGGGTCCTTTCTTCAGGTGCGCCTGAAGCAAGTCTTGTCAGTCGGTACTCTGAAGTGCCAGATCTCTGCCCTTTAGTTTCTTTTGCTCTAACGTCTGGCCAATGTTCAATCTTTTGTTCATGCCTTGGTCAGAATCAGACCTGTGTTTTTATTTTTTTGTTTTTTTTTAAACCTGTTGCTCCTCCTTGGAGCCTTAATCTTGTTCTTAGGTTTCTGCAGCAGTCTCCATTTGAGCCTATGCACTCTGTTGATATATTAGGTTATTGTCTTGGAAGGTTTTGTTCTAGCTATTTCTTCTGCTCGTAGAGTCTGAGCTTTTGGCTCTACAGTGTGAACCTCCTTTATCTTGTTTTCCATGCTGATAAGGTGGTCCTTTGTACCAAAATGGGATTTCTTCCTAAGATGATTTCGGACCGCAATATCAATCAGGAAATTGTTGTTCCTTCGTTCTCTCCTTTATCCTTCTCATAAGGAACTTCTGTTACATAACCTGAATTTAGTGCGTGCTTTGAAGTTCTTTCTGCAAGCTACTAGGGATTTTCGGCAGTCTTCTACCATTTTATTGTGTTCTGGTAAACGTGAAGGCTACTACTCTTTCTTTTTGGTTGAGAAGTTTCATTCTGTTGGCCTATGAGACAGCTGGATAACAGACTCCTAAGTGGATTACGGCTCATTCCACTAGAACTGTCTCTTCATGGGCCTTTATAAACTAGGCTTCTGTGGAACAAATCTGCAAGACTGCCACTTGGTCTTCGTTGCATACTTTTTCCAAATTCTATAAATTCAATGTTTTTGCCTCTGCTGGGGCTTCTTTTGGTAGGAAAGTTCTTCAAGCGGTGGTGCCTTCTGTTTAGGTCCGGCTGTCTTGTTCTCCCTCCCTTCCATTCTGTGTCTTCTAGTTTGGCTATTGGTTCCCACTAGTAATTAGAATGGATTTGTGGACTCTCCATGCCATTGGAAAGAAAACTTTTTTTTTTTTTTTTTTTTCTGGCATGGAGATTCCACAACTCGCCCTTATTTTAATTTTTAAGACTGCTTTTGTCATTTTCTAAACTTCAGGCACCTCAATCTTTTTTGTCCTTCTTTCTCTATATTCCTTCGGCTGAATGACTGGGAGATTGTGGGAGGATACTTAAAGCTTTGCTGGGGTATTATATGCCTCCTCCTAGTGGCCAGGAGTTGAATTCCCACTAGTAATTAGAATGGATTTGTGGACTCTCCATGCCAGTAAAGAAAATAATTTATCAGGTAAGCATCTATTTTTTTTTTTTTTTTTTTTTTTTTTTTCTAATTTTTTTCCTCTCCCATCTACTTTCCTTTTTTGTGGACAGTTAGGTGCAGACTTAATATGATTGTAATGTTTCTTAGTGTACTGAACAGTATATACAATTAGCCTTCAAAACAGTGACACTTTCATTTGATTTTTTTTTTTTTTTTTTAAGACCCTTTGGGATAGATTACAAGTGAGGCGCAAGCGATTTATTGTGTTTTCACAAGCCTTTTTCATTCCGCTGATATTACAAGTGTAGTGAATTTGCGGTTTCGCTAGCGCAATCGCCTTTTATGCTTCAATCATTACTGTAATCTCAGAGCTGTGGTTAATGGTTTTTTTTTTTTTTGTTTTTTTTTTCTGGAACTAAAAAAATTGCACAAAATACTTAAATATACTCATAACACTATCTAATAATAATAAAAAAAAAAATATTGCACAAGAAAGTTATAAGTACTCAAAGATATGAGATCTCTCGGGTGTAGGGGGGGGGTAAAAGCCGCCAAAGGGCTTTAACATTGAGACACATACACTGCTAAAGATGTATGTTTATAAAAAAAAATTATATGTACACAGTCACACATTATACTTCTTTTTTTTTATTTTTTTTATTTACTCCCACTTATATATGTAAGCTAGATGATGCTGTTGCTGGCGCTCCCTGCCTTCCAGGCTTGTGTGTGTGCAATTCCGCTCCTGCCCGAACAAAGCCAATTTGCGCGCTGGCAGGAGCTGTCAATATCCCCTGTCGGACGAGAGCAGAGATATTGAAAGTAAATGTTCAAGTGTGTGTTTTGTTTGTGTGTAGTGGGACTCAAAGTGCTGTCCCCCCAAAAAAATCTGCTGCCCCAGGCAAGTGCCTTGTTTGCCTAGGCCAAAATACGTCCCTGGCCTCAAGTAGTGGTACCTGCAGCAATTAACATATTTAATGATACATTTTTTTTTTTTTTTTTACTTTGTATTGGTGGCCTATTCTACTTAAAGGGACAGTCTAAAATAGAATTTTTATTGTTTTAAAAGATAGATAATCCCTTTATTACCTATTCCCCAGTTTTGCATAACCAACATAGTTTTATTAATATACTTTTTACCTCTCTGATTACCTTGTATCTAAGAACCTTCTGACAACCCCCTGATCACATGACTGACTATTATCTATTGACTTGCATTTAGCATTGTGTTGTGCTAAATCTTAAATAACTTTCTGTGCCTGAACACAGTGTTATCTATATGACCCACGTGAACTATCAAGTCTTTAGTTGTGAAAAGCAATTTAAAACGCATGTGATTAGAGGCAGTCCTCAGGGGCTTAAAAATTAGCATATGAGCCTACCTAGGTTTAGTTTCAACTAAGAATACCAAGAGAAAAAAGCAAATTTGATGATAAAAGTAAATTGGAAAGTTAATTAAAATTACATGTCCTATCTGAATAATGAAAGTTTAAATTTGACCACTGTCCCTTTTTTAATAAATTAAAATAAAAAAATAAAGTGCATTAATGACTCTTTCCCTCTGCAGAACAAAGCAATCATGAAACAAATCTGGAAAGGGAAGTTCTTAAAAAAGAGCTAAACAAAGTTCAAAGTAAGAATTGTATTTTTATATGTATTCATATATTCTATTTAGATGGATGTTATCAAATTTTAACTAATCTCTTTTGAAATTCTACAGCTTTAACTGAAGAGTTACACTGTGAAAACCAAAACCTTCAGGGCTACATCTCAGATGCCCAAGAACAAATTCTGGTAAGGTGTGTGTGTGTGTGGTGTTGTGTTTTTTTGTTGTTGTTGTTGTTGTTGTTTTTTTATTATTTAATTTTTTCCCCCTCTCTTCCCAACTAAGGATCTTCGTATGGAAATGAGCCTCAAAGACCAAGAATATGAAAATAAATTACAACTTGTAACATTGCAGTTGTCAGAACAAAGCTCGGTATGAAAAAAAGGCTATTTTAATATATTGATACTTTCTATTATATTTACAAAGCTGCTACTAAACTATTTTAAGGTATGGTTACATTTTACTCTGAGAATGTTTTGAAAGGAACATTAAACAATAATTTAGACACCACATATAAATATCTTCACTTCTTATATTCATATGCAAAGCCTATATAAACCATAATTTACTGTCCCTTTTAGAGATTCTCTTGCAATCTCACTTTAATCTCAGTAATGTATTCATTGAGAATTCACTTGTGACATTATGCTACAGTGAATTAAAACAGCCTACAGAGTATCTCCATTAAAGACCCCTTTAAAGTAATTTATTACATAGATGATTATTTAACAGCATTTAAAGTGATGGTAAATCCTAGCATTTCAAAGAAGCTAGGATTTACTAGCGCTAAAAATCAAGGTGACCATAATGCGTTTAAAAAAAAAAAAAAAAAAAACTGTAGAAGTACCTTCTTGGTGCGACTTCAAAACTAACCTAAATAGCTCAAGCTGCCCACAACAAAAGACTTTTTGCCATGAGCGTCTGTAGCCGCCTAGCTTAGCAGTGAAGCCATGGCAAAATAATTGTACTTTCTACACCTTTTTTTTTTTTTTTTTTAAACACATGAATAAAGGTCACCTTTATTTTTAGTGCTGGTATATCGGGCTCTTCTGATCAGGTCTTCTTTTTAAAAGCAGTCTGGTAGCAGGAGCAAGCTACATTTTTAGTTCAATAGCACAATCTGGCAAACCACTTTTCAGAAAGAAGACCTTACCAGAAGAGCCTGGAGAGGAGACACCAGGCAAGTGCAACTTTTAAGAGCTTTGATTTTTAAAGCTCTCGCTAAGATAATGTTATATAGTTCTGCACTATGTGCAGAATTATATAACCTTATTTCTTTCCTGTAATTGGCAAGAGTCCATGAGCTAGTGACGTATGGGATATACAATCCTACCAGGAGGGGCAAAGTTTCCCAAACCTCAAAATGCCTATAAATACACCCCTCACCACACCCACAATTCAGTTTTACAAACTTTGCCTCCTATGGAGGTGGTGAAGTAAGTTTGTGCTATGATTTCTACGTTGACATGCGCTTCTCATCATTTTGAAGCCCGATTCCTCTCAGAGTACAGCGAATGTCAGAGGGACGTGGAGAGTATCACCTATTGAATGCAATGATTTTCCTAACGGGGGTCTTTTTCATAGGTTCTCTGTTATCGGTCGTAGAGATTCATCTCCTACCTCCCTTTTCAGATTGACGATATACTCTCATATACCATTACCTCTACTGATAACTGTTTCAGTACTGGTTTGGCTATCTGCTATATGTGGATGGGTGTCTTTTGGTAAGTATGTTTTTATTTCTTAAGACACCTCAGCTATGGTTTGGCACTTTATGCATTTATGTAAAGTTCTAAATATATATATATATTGTACTTATATTTGCCATGAGTCTGGTTCATGTTTTTCCTTTTGCAGATTGTCAGTTTCATATTTGGGGAAAGTTAATATTAAGAAATATTTTTCTTTCCTGGGGTTTATTCTTTTATCAATTGACTACTTTGTTTCAAATTGCGGGCTGACTTAGGCTCGCGGTAGCGCCAAATGCTACCCTATATTGCGTAATTCTTGAGAATTTTTTGGCGTGAAAGGCATGTCCGTTGACACAAGTTCGTAATTTCCGGCATCGTAATTGTCCCAGAGGTTTCACACAGGGTTGCGTCGTTAGTGACGCAAGTGTGTCATTTCCGGACATGATTGGCGCCAAAAAGAATTTCATTTACGTTGTGCGTTCTTTTGCCTCTTGCCTTTTCTATGTCAGAGGGCTATGCTATTTGCATTTTTTCCCATTCCTGAAACTGTCATATAAGGAAATTGATAATTTAGCTTTATATGTTTTTATTTTACATTTTGCAAGATGTCTCAATCTGATCCTGCCTCAGAAGTATCTGTTGGAACTTTGCTGCCTGACATCGGTTCTACCAAAGCTAAGTGCATTTGTTGTAAAATTGTGGAGATTATATCTCCTAATGTCATTTGTATTAGTTGTCATGATAAACGTTTACATGCAGATAGAGTTTCCATCTGTAATAGTACATTGCCGGTTGCAGTTCCCTCAACTTCTAATGTACATGATATACCTATGAATTTTAAGAATTTGTTACTGATTCTATTCAGAAGGCTTTGTCTGCATTTCCACCTTCTAATAAGCGTAAGAGGTCTTTTAAAACTTCTGATATAGTTGATGAAATTTCAAATGACCGACAGCATAATGAATTATCCACCTCTGATGAGGATCTATCTGATTCAGAAGATCCTTCCTCTGACATTGACACTGACAAATCTACTTATTTATTTAAAATGGAGTTTGTGTTCTTTGTTAAAAGAAGTGTTAATTACTTTGGATATTGAGGAAGCTAGTCCTCTTAATATTAAAACCAGTAAACTTTTAAATTCTGTTTTCTCTTGTAAAGGTGTATCCAGTCCACGGGTTCATCCATTACTTGTGGGATATTCTCCTTCCCAACAGGAAGCTGCAAGAGGACACCCACAGCAGAGCTGTCTATATAGCTCCTCCCCTAACTGCCACCCCTAGTCATTCTCTTGCAGCTCTCGACAAGAAAGGAAGTATCAAGAGAGATGTGGTGACTTAGTGTAGTTTTTACCTACAATGAAAAGTTTTTTTATTTTAAACGGTACCGGCGTTGTACTGTTTTACTCTCAGGCAGAAATTAGAAGAATCTGCCTGGAGGTTGATGATCTTAGCGGTTTGTAACTAAGGTCCGTTGCTGTTCTCGCACATAACTGAAAAGTATGGAAAGAAAACCTCAGTTGGGGGGACGGTCTGCAGATTGCCTGCTTTGAGGTATGTTCAGTATATTTTTTTTCTAGAGAGATAAGGTCTAGAAAATGCTGACAGTGCCTGGTATGTATATTTAAGGTAAGCCTGATACAGTGATTTAACAACAACTGGGATCATGCTTGTAAAAAGGGATAATATTCATGTTAATACCTATATTACGTAGTGTAAAAACGTTTGCATGATTTATAAATAAATAATTCTCACAATGTGCAGAAGTTGAAGCAGGAGAGCTTCTATCTGTGGGTGACTTCTCTGATTCAGGGAAGGCGTTACTTCAGTCTGACTCTGAAATGACAGCATTTAAATTTAAGCTTGAACACCTCCTTGTGTTGCTCAGGGAGGTTTTAGCGACTCTGGATGACTGTGACACCATTGTAGTCCCAGAGAAATTGTGTAAAATGGACAAATACTTTGCAGTGCCTGTTTACACTGATGTTTTTCCAATCCCTAAGAGGTTTTCAGAAATTATTACTAAGGAATGGGATAGACCAGGTGTGCCGTTCTCTTCCCCTCCTGCTTTTAAGAAAATGTGTCCTATAGATGCCGCTACACAGGACTTGTGGCAGACGGTCCCTAAGGTGGAGGGTGCAGTCTCTACCCTAGCTAAGCGTACAACTATTCCTGTCGAGGACAGTTGTGCTTTCCTAGATCCTATGGATAAGAAATTAGAGGGTTTCCTTAAGAAAATCTTTATACAACAAGGTTTTATTCTCCAGCCTCTTGCAGCAGTGACTGGGGCAATGCATTCAGCAGCTTTCTGGTTCGAGTCTCTGGAGGAGGCTTTACAGGTAGAGACCCCCTTGGATGATATCCTTGACAGGCTTAAAGCTCTTAAGTTAGCCAATTCATTTATTTCTGACGCAGTTTTTCATTTAAGCAAGCTAACAGCTAAAAATTCAGGTTTTGCCATTCAGGCACGTAGGGCGCTATGGCTTAAATCCTGGTCAGCTGATGTCACTTTAAAGTCTAAACTTCTCAAGATCCCCTTCAAAGGGCAGACCCTATTTGGGCCTGGACTGAAGGAGATCATTTCTGATATTACTGGAGGAAAAGGCCACGCCCTTCCCCAGGATAGGTCCAACAAGTTAAGGACCAAACAGACTAATTTTCGTTCCTTTCGAAACTTCAAGAGTGGCACAGCTTCATCTTCCTCTTCTACAAAACAAGAGGGAAATTTTGCCCTGTCCAAGCCAGTCTGGAGACCTAACCAGGCTTGGAACAAGGGGAAACGGGCCAAAAAGCTGCTGCTGCCTCTAAGACAGCTTGAAGGAGTAGCCCCCGATCCGGGACCGGATCTAGTGGGGGGCAGACTTTCTCTCTTCGCCCAGGCTTGGGCAAGAGACGTCCAGGATCCCTGGGCTCTGGAGATTGTTTCCCAGGGATATCTTCTGGATTTCAAAGCTTCATCTTCAAAGGGGAGATTTCATCTCTCACAATTATCTGCAAACCAGATAAAGAGAGAGGCATTCTTACATTGCGTTCAAGACCTACTAGTTATGGGAGTGATCCACCCAGTTCCAAAGGAGGAACAGGGGCAGGGCTTCTATTCAAATCTGTTTATAGTTCCCAAGAAAGAGGGAACTTTCAGACCAATCTTGGATCTCAAAATCCTAAAGAAATTTCTCAGGGTCCCATCCTTCAAGATGCAGACTATTCGAACCATCCTACCTATGATCCAGGAGGGTCAATATATGACTACCGTGGATTTAAAGGATGCTTATCTATTTATTCCGATACACAGGGATCATCATCAGTTTCTCAGGTTAGCCTTGCTAGACAGGCATTACCAGTTTTTGGCTCTTCCCTTCGGGTTAGCCATGGCACCAAGAATCTTTACGAAGGTTTTAGGGTCCCTTCTGGCGGTTCTAAGACCGCGGGTTATAGCAGTAGCCCCTTACTTAGACGACATCCTGATACAGGCGGCAACTTTTCATATCGCTAGGTCCCATACGGACATTGTTCTGGCATTCCTAAGGTCTCACGGGTGGAAGGTGAACGAAGGAAAGAGTTCTCTCTCACCTCTCACAAGAGTTTCCTTCCTAGGAACTCTGATAGATTCAGTAGAAATGAAGATTTATCTGACAGAGGTCAGGTTGTCAAAACTTCTAACTTCCTGCCGTGCTTTTTATTCCATTTCTCGTCTGTCAGTGGCTCAGTGTATTGAGGTAATCGGATTAATGGTAGCGGCAATGGACATAGTTCCGTTTGCCCGCCTACATCTCAGACCACTGCAACTTTGCATGCTCAATCAGTGGAATGGGGATTACACAGATTTGTCCCCTCTACTAAATCTGGATCAAGAGACCAGGGATTCTCTGCTCTGGTGGCTATCTCGGGTCCATCTGTCCAAGGGAATGAGTTTCCGCAGGCCAGAATGGACTATAGTAACGACAGATGCCAGCCTTCTGGGTTGGGGTGCAGTCTGGAACTCCCTGAAGGCTCAGGGTTCGTGGACTCAGGAGGAGGCCCTCCTTCCGATAAACATTCTGGAACTAAGAGCGATATTCAATGCTCTTCAGGCTTGGCCTCAGCTAGCTGCGGTCAGGTTCATCAGATTTCATTCGGACAACATCACGACTGTAGCCTATATCAACCATCAGGGGGGAACAAGGAACCCCCTGGCAATGTTGGAGGTTTCAAAGATAATTCTATGGGCAGAGGTTCACTTTTGCCATCTCTCAGCTATCCATATCCCAGGAGTAGAGAACTGGCAGGCGGATTTTCTAAGTCGGCAGACTTTTCATCCGGGGGAGTGGGAGCTCCATCCGGTGGTATTTGCCCAGTTGATCCAACTTTGGGGCAAACCAGAACTGGCTCTCATGGCGTCTCGTCAGAACGCCAAGCTTCCTTGTTACGGGTCCAGGTCCAGGGATCCCATGGCAGCGCTGATAGATGCTCTAGCAGAGCCCTGGTCCTTCAGCCTGGCTTATGTGTTTCCACTGTTTCCTCTGCTCCCTCGTCTGATTGCCAAGATCAAGCAGGAGAGAGCTTTGGTGATCTTGATAGCCCCTGCGTGGCCACGCAGGACTTGGTATGCAGATCTGGTGGAAATGTCATCCTTTCCACCATGGACTCTGCCGCTAAGGCAGGACCTTCTACTTCAAGGTTCCTTCAAACAACCAAATCTAATTTCTCTACGTCTGACTGCTTGGAGATTGATTCTATCAAAGCGTGGTTTTTCCGAATCGGTCATTGATACCTTAATTCAGGCTCGAAAGCCTGTCACCAGGAAAATCTATCATAAGATATGGTGTAAATATCTTCATTGGTGTGAATCCAAGGGTTACTCATGGAGTAAGGTCAGGATTCCTAGGATATTATCTTTTCTCCAAGAAGGATTGGAGAAGGGATTGTCAGCTACTTCCTTAAAGGGACAGATTTCTGCTCTGTCCTTTTGCACAAACGTCTGGCTGAGGTTCCAGACGTTCAGGCGTTTTGTCAGGCTTTAGTTAGAATCAAGCCTGTGTTTAAACCTGTTGCTCCGCCATGGAGTTTAAATTTAGTTCTTCAAGGGGTTCCGTTTGAACCTTTGCATTCCATAGATATTAAGCTTTTATCTTGGAAAGTTCTATTTTTAGTAGCTATCTCCTCGGCTCGAAGAGTTTCGGAGTTATCTGCTTTACAGTGTGATTTCCCCTTATCTGATTTTCCATGCAGATAAGGTAGTGTTACGTACCAAACCTGGGTTTCTGCCTAAGGTGGTATCTAATAAGAATTTCAATCAGGAGAAAAGGCTTCGGCAACTTCTCTTTACTTTTGGCTAAGAAGCATAATTCCCTTAGCTTATGAGACTGCTGGCCAGCAGCCTCCTGAAAGAATTACAGCTCATTCTACTAGAGCAGTAGCTTCCACATGGGCTTTTAAACATGAGGCCTCTGTTGAACAGATTTGTAAGGCGGCGACTTGGTCTTCGCTTCATACCTTTTCTAAATTCTATAAATTTGATACTTTGCTTCTTCGGAGGCTATTTTTGGGAGGAAGGTCTTACAGGCAGTGGTGCCTTCCGTTTAAGTTCCTGCCTTGTCCCTCCCTTCATCCGTGTCCTAAAGCTTTGGTATTGGTATCCCACAAGTAATGGATGAACCGTGGACTGGATACACCTTTACAAGAGAAAACAAAATTTATGCTTACCTGATAAATTTCTCTTGTGGTGTATCCAGTCATTTTAGGGCAGGTGTTTTTTATTTTTAAACTAGTCACCACTGCACCCTATAGTTTCTCCTTTTTTTTCTTGCTTGTCTTCGGTCGAATGACTGGGTGTGGCAGTTAGGGGAGGAGCTATATAGACAGCTCTGCTGTGGGTGTCCTCTTGCAGCTTCCTGTTGGGAAGGAGAATATCCCACAAGTAATGGATGAACCCGTGGACTGGATACACCACAAGAGAAATAAATTTATCAGGTAAGCATAAATTGTGTTTTTAAACCTCCTGTGGTTACTCCAGAGGTTTTTCCTATTCCTGATGCTA
The DNA here is from genome assembly GCF_027579735.1 of Bombina bombina. Taxonomy (NCBI): domain Eukaryota; kingdom Metazoa; phylum Chordata; class Amphibia; order Anura; family Bombinatoridae; genus Bombina; species Bombina bombina. Next base: position 942,095,833 of record NC_069504.1, on the reverse strand, counting down.
TTTCTGATATGATTTCTAAGGAATGGAATAAGCCGGGTACTCCTTTTAATCCTTCTGCAAGGTTTAAAAAAAATGGTATCCTTTACCAGCAATTTCAATAGAGTTTTGGGAAAAGATCCCCAAAGTTGATGGGGCTATGTCTACTCTTGCTAAAAGAACCACTATTTGTATGGAAGATTGTACTTCTTTAGATGGGAAGCTTGGATCTTATTTAAGGAAAGCCTATTTATATTCAGGTCATCTTCTTAGGCCTGCAATTTCTTTGGCTGATGTTGCAGCTGCTTCAACTTTTTGCTTTGAGAATTTAGCGCAACAAGAATTGGATTCTGATTTATATAGCATGGTTAGTTTACTGCAACATGCTAATCATTTTATTTGTGATGCTATTTTTGATATTATCAAAATTGATATTAGATCCATGTCTTTAGCTATTTTAGTTAGAAGAGCTTTGTGGCTTAAATCTTGGAATGCTGATATGACATCTAAGTCTAGATTACTATCTTTCTTTCCAAGGTAATAATTTATTTGGTTCTCAGTTGGATTCTATTATTTCAACTGTTACTGGGGGAAGGGAGTTTTTTTGCCTCAGGATAAAAAAACCTAAGGGTAAATCTAAGGCTTCTAATCGTTTTCTTTCCTTTCCTCAAAATAAGGAACAAAAACCTAATCCTTCACCCAAGGAATCTGTTTCCAATTGGAAGCCTATCTCAAATTGGAATAAATCCAAGCCTTTTAAGAAACCGAAGTCAGCCCCTAAATCGGCATGAAGGTGCAGCCCTCATTCCAGCTCACCTGGTAGGGGGCAGATTAAGGTTTTTCAAGGATGTTTTGGCAAATTCTGTCCAAAATCAATGGATTCAGAGCATTGTCTCTCAGGGGTACCGAATAGGATTCAGAGTAAGACCTCCTGTGAGAAGATTTTTTTTCTCTCACGCATCCCAGTGAATCCAGTAAAAGCCCAGGCTTTCCTGAAGTGTGTTTCAGACCAAGAGGTTTCAGGGGTGATCATGCTGGTTCCTTTTCAGGAACAAGGTCTGGGGTTTTATTCAAATCTATTCATTGTCCCAAAGAAAGAAAATTCATTCAGACCAGTTCTGGATCTGAAAATTTTGAATCGCTATGTAAGAGTACCAACTTTCAAGATGGTGACTATAAAGACTATTCTGCCTTTTGTTCAGCAAGGACATTATATGTCTACAATAGACTTGCAGGATGCTTACCTTAATATTCCGATTCATTCAGAACATTATCAGTTCCTGAGATTCTCTTTTCTAGACAAGTATTACCAATTTGTTGCTCTTCCATTTGGCCTAGCAACAGCTCAAAGAATCTTTTCAAAAGTTCTAGGTGCCCTACTCTCGTTAATCAGAAAGCAGGGTATTGTAGTGTTTCCTTATTTGGACGATATCTTGGTACTAGCTCAGTCTTTACGTTCTGCAGAATCTCACACGAATCAACTAGTGTTGTTTCTTCGAAAACATGGTTGGAGGATCAATTTACCAAAAAGTTTTTTGATTCCTCAGACAAGGGTCACCTTTTTAGGTTTCCAGATAGATTCAGTATCCATGACTCTGTCTGTAACAGACAAGAGACGTTTGAAATTGGTTGCAGCCTGTCGGCACCTTCAGTCTGTCATTCCCTTCAGTGGCTATGTGTATGGAAGTTTTAGGCCTCTTGACTGCAGCATCGGACGAGATTCCTTTTGCTCTTTTTCACATGAGACCTCTCCTGCTTTGCATGCTGAATCAATGGTGCCGGGATTATACAAATATGACAGTTAAAATCCTTAAATCCCAATGTTTGACACTCTCTGACGTGGTGGTTAAATCACCAGCGTTTAGTTCAAGGGGCCTCTTTTGTTTGGCCAACCTGGACTGTGAACACAACAGATGCGAGTCTTTCAGTTTGGGGAGCTGTCTGGGGATCTCTAACAGCACAAGGGTTTTGGAAATCTCAAGAGGCGAGATTACCAATCAATATTTTAGAATTCCGTGCAATTCTCAGAGCTCTTCAGTTTTGGCTTCTGTTGAAGAGAGAACCGTTCATTTGTTTTCAGACAGACAATATCACAACAGTGGCATATGTCAATCATCAAGGTGGGACTCACAGTCCCCATGCAATGAAAGAAGTATCTCTGATACTTGTTTAGGCGGAATCCAGCTCCTGTCTAATTTCTGCGGTTCAAATCCCAGGTGTAGACAATTGGGAGGCAGATTATCTCAGCTGTCAGACTTTACATCCAGGGGAGTGGTCTCTCCATCCGGATGTGTTTTCTCAGATTGTTCAGATGTGGGGTCTTCCAGAAATAGATCTGATGGCTTCTGATCTAAACAAGAGACTTCCCAGATACCTGTCCAGGGATTCTCAGGCTAAAGCAGTAGATGCACGGACACTTCCTTGGTGTTATCAACCTGCTTATATCTTCCAGCCTCTAGTTCTTCTTCCAAGAGTGATCTCCAAGATCATCATGGAACAATCATTTGTGTTGCTGGTGGCTCCAGCATAGCCCCACAGGTTTTGGTATGCAGATCTTGTTTGCATGTCCAGTTGCCAACCTTGGCCACTTCCGTTAAGGCCGGACCTATTGTCTCAAGGTCCGTTTTTCCATCGGGATCTCAAATCTTTACATTTTAAGGTATGAAAAATGAACGCTTAGTACGAAGTCATAGAGGTTTCTCTGACCCAGTAATTAATACTATGTTACAAGCTTGTAAATCTGTCTCTAGGAAGATTTATTATCGAGTTTGGAAGACTTACATTTCATGGTGTTCTCATAAATTCTCTTGGCATTCTTTTAGAATTCCTAGAATTTTACAGTTTCTCCAGGATGGTTTGGATATGGGGTTTGTCTGCAAGTTCCTTGAAGAGACAAATCTCTGCTCTTTCTGTTTTATTTCACAGAAAGATTGCTAATCTTCCTGATATTCACTGTTTTGTACAGGCTTTAGTTCGTATTAAGCCTGTCATTAAATCAATTTCTCCTCTTTGGAGTCTTAATTTGGTTTTGAAGGAGTTACAGGCTCCTCCTTTTGAGCCTATGCATTCTTTGGATATTAAACTACTTTCTTGGAAAGTGTTGTTCCTTTTGGCCATCTCTTCTGCTAGAAGAGTTTCTGAGCTATCTGCTCTTTCTTGTGAATCCCCTTTTCTGATTTTTCATCAGGATACAGCGGTTTTGTGGACTTCATTTTAATATTTACCTAAGGTTGTGAATTCTAACAACATTAGTAGAGAAATTGTTGTCCCTTCCTTGTGTCCTAATCCTAAGAATTCTTTGGAAAGATCCTTACATTCTTTGGATGTGGTGAGAGCTTTGAAATATTATGTTGAAACTACTAAAGATTTCAGGAAGACTTCTAGTCTATTTGTTATATTTTCTGGTCCTAGGAAAAGTCAGAAGGCCTCTGCTATTTCCTTGGCCTCTTGGTTAAAGCTTTTGATTCATCAAGCTTATTTGGAGTCGGGTAAAACCCTGCCTCAGAATTACAGCTCAGTCTCCATTTCGTGGGCTTTTAAGAATTAAGCTCAGTTGATCAGATTTGCAAACTTGGTCCTCTTTGCATACATTTACTAAATTCTACCGTTTTGATGTATTTGCTTCTTCTGAAGCAGTTTTTGGTAGAAAAGTTCTTCAGGCAGCTGTTTCAGTTTGATTCTTCTGTTTTTCTTTTCTTCATGAGAATAACTTATATTTTGGGTTGGGAATTTTTTTCAACTTTTGGCTGTTTAATTTTATCCCTCCCTCTCTAGTGACTCTTGTGTGGAGTTCCACATCTTGGGTATTGATATCACTAGCTCATGGACTCTTGCCAATTACATAAAAAGAAAACCTAAATTATTTATGAACTTACCTGATAAATTCATTTTTTTCATATTGGCAAGAGTCCATGAGGCCCTCCCTTTTTATGGTGGTTATGATTTTTTTTGTATAAGGCACATTTATTTCCAAATTCCTTTGATGCTTTTTACTCTTTTTCTTTATCAGCCCACTACTTGGCTATTCGTTAAACTGAATTGTGGGTGTGGTGAGGGGTGTATTTATAGGCATTTTGAGGTTTGGGAAACTTTGCCCCCTCCTGGTAGGATTGTATATCCCATACGTCACTAGCTCATGGACTCTTGCCAATATGAAAGAAATGAATTTATCAGGAAAATTCTTACATAAATTATGTTTTTTTTTTTTTTTTTTTAAGTTTACTGTCTAAGATCTGCATGCCAAAGATCTGAACAAAACAAATCTTTTACAGGCATTTCAAACAGTCTGTTTTTTTTTGGCAGCATTTGCATTCTCTAAGTCCTCCTTGAAAAGCATTTTGAGTATGTTAATCTTCTCCACACTTAGTCACAGATGTAAATGAAATGAGATCCTACACTTAACATTAAATTACTGTATAAAAATACTGAAACACAAGTTCAGTTAAGGAAAAGACAAAATAAATATTGAAAGTACAAATCTTATTTTAATTTTATTTTCTTCATTTTACTGATTATAGGTGCTGGCAAAGCAAGACGATACAGAGAAAATGCTTCATGAATCTCAGCAAGCATTGCAGCAACTAGAGGAAGAACTGTAAGTCTCTCTTGACTGCTATATACAGGGTGGGCAATTTTCTTCTTATTCACTAGTCCCAGATTAGTAATTATAGTGGGAAAGTAAGAGTTTAGGTTTTTAATACTGAATGGACTAATAAATCCAGGTAATCCTAGAATTACCCAGGTAAAATAGACATTAACCAAGCAGCTGTGGGTAAAGCCAGATGTACTGTAATTCCCCCATCTACACTATTTTGCCTCCGCCTGAGGGGTTCAAGGAAAGGACCCACTGATCCTCTGGCATCCACCACAAGTAAACCTTGTTAAATGAATGTGTTTTTTGTATATATTTTGTAGTATTTTACTGTGTTTAATCTTTCCAGTGCTTTAGCTAGTCAAGAGAAATGCAAACTGATGGAAGAAAAGGCTGAAACTGAAAGAATATCTTTGGAGGAAAAGAGGTAAATAAAAACACCATGATGTTGACACTGGTTAAAGGGACACTAAACCCACATTTTTTTCTTCCATGATTCTGATAGAGCATGTGATTTTTAGCAACTTTCTAATTTTACTTCTATTATCCATTTTGCTTCATTCTCTTGATATTCATTGCTTAAAAGCATATCTAGATAGGCTCAGTGGCTGCACATATATGTCTCATGTGATTGGCTCACCCATGTGCACTACTATTTCTTCAACAAAGGATATCTAAAAAATGAAGCAAATTTGATAATAGAAGTAATTTGGAATGTTGTTTAAAATTGTATTCTCTACCTGAATCCTGAAAGAAAAAAGTTTCATGTCCCTTTTAAATAGAAGTGTTGGGAGGGGGGGGGTCATCATTGTAGGTGGTTTTTGTTTTTAATAAACGACCACAAAATGTTTCTCGTAAATAGTCCAAGATGGGGGAAAACCTAGATTGTAAATTTAAGATATCAGGTTTGTGTAGGAGGAATCTTGACGGTTTAAAATTAAAGGTTTATCAATCAGATGGTATGATATGAAAATGTAAAACTTTCTAATTTACTTCTATCTTCAAATGTTCCCTTTTGCTATCATTTGCGAATTAACCCCTTTTCATGAGGGCATACTAAAGTAGGCTCAGGAGTGTAGATGTATCATGAGCACTATTTGGCAGATTTTTTTTGTAGAAGGTCTTTTATAGAAGCAATCTCTATAGAGCTTAAGCTACTCTGATAAACTAACCAAGTGTTGTATAGCTGGAAATGTTATTTAACAAATAACACTGGAAACAGAGTGCAGCCGTAAATAAAAACGCGCCTCTGCTTGTTTCCTGCAGTCACTTGGCACTTCCTGCTGCAGCCTCCCTCTACAGAATGCTTGTAGAAAATTGCTACATGCACTGCTTCTATTGATTTACATGTTCCTTAAGTCCCGCTCAGGAGTTCCAGGAAGTTTCCATCCCAAGCAGTGAACATGTTATGAGCCAATCAAAAGCAACTGTAGCAGAGCCTTACTAATAACCAGCTGTGCTCAGCGCTACAGCTGCAACACATGTCGTTCAGAGCAGGATTTTAACAATGTGTTTAACCACTGTAAAGGGGTGTGAAAAATCCAAGAGGTCTTCTGAACATAGGCAAATTAGAGATTTATTAGGCAATCTGTCTAGTAACTAGTTAGTTTTGTTTAGAGAATTAAGCTAAAGCAGCTTTAAAGTGGATATATATATATATATATATATATATATATATATATATATATATATATATATATATATATATATATATATATATATATCTATATATATATATATATATATATATATATCCTTAATTTTAATAAAATAAAAATCCATAGTCAACACAGGTTTCTTCCCAGGGACATACTTAAAGAAGTTGAAAATTACAAGTTGCAACTTGAAAAAACTACAGAATTATTGAAGCAAAAAGACCAAGAAGTAGCAAACTACAAAGATTTATTTACACGGAGGGAGAATGAGCTTCAGATACAACTGGCAGAGCAGAAGGAAGCCTATAATTTGATTCTGCAAGAAAAAGGTATAATTTGTATGAATTAATATACATTTATTTATTTTTATTTAAAAAAAAATTAGACAGTCATTCTGAAAATTTAAATTGGTGACACTACTACTTTTTTTTTTTTTTTTTCCCCTCAAGAAAAAGTTACAGTGGAAATTAAGACAACAGAAAATCAGTTAACTTCGCAGCTGGAATTGTTAGCACAAACTCTGAAGGAAAGAGAAGAAGCGGTTCAAACTCTACAAAGGAATGAAGAAGAGCTTCAGTCTAAGTTGCTCAAAGATGTGGTAAGATTGCTTTGTAGGCATTTCTCTCCCCCCCCCCCCCCCCCCCCCAAAAAAAAAACTATTCTATTTCCACCAGGAGGAGGCAAAGACACCCCAGCCAAAGGCTTAAATACCTCCCCCCACTTTCGTCATAGGAGGATGGCAGAGTAGTGCCGGAGTTTCGGAGTAGTCTCTTATGGCGGGTAGTACTCTTAGCAGTGCGACTGGAGTAGTCCTGTCAGCCTCTCAGTGAGAACCTGGGTGAAAGTTAGAGTCCGGAGATGCAGGGATAGTCTTTCTACGAAACCATCCCGACTCATATTAACAACTCCATAAGCAATCAGCGTTGACGAGTTTCGCTGCCTACTTTCTTCACTCAAGTCCATTTCAGGAGCGAGGCTACTAACCTGTGACACTTGAAGGGCCGTGTTCCTGTTCCACAGCGTAGATTCTGGTAAGATCGTTTAATTTTTTATTAATAATGATAACATAGAAGACAGGGTCACAGTGTAGTGCCTTTTTATCTTTACAGAATCAAGGATTAATATTCCTGGAAGGGGGATTTATACATGATATGGTTTATTGTGTCATTGCTGCGTTATGTGCGAGATGAGGCTCTGGCAATGTGCAGAACTTTCAAGTTGCTTGCGGAAACTTGCGCGGCCATTTTTTTTGCGCATTTTTCCCTAGTGCAGGGGCGATCCTGCCAGGTATTCCATGCGACTGGGTGTAGAGATCTATCCTTCCTGTTGATCTGTGGCGCAGGAGATGTAGCGGTTTCTTTAGTCCGTGTCCTAGGAGGGGGTGAGTGCCTGGCCATTGGTGGTATAAAGGTGCCTTTTTAATAAAGTTAGTCTTACCAAGCGCGCAAGCGATGGATGACTGACACGTTGGAAGGCTCTCTTTCCTTAATAAAGTCTCATTCCTGTGTTTATTTTGAGGAGGTTCTGGTAGATTAGCCTACTCAACTATGTTCCACATGCCTTGATAAAGTTACAGCTTCTAAATGTAAACGGATGTCTAGTACTACTGAGCCGTCCACCTGAGGTACGTTCCCTTCATTCATCTCCGATTGCACATGCAGCTCCTCGGGGTCCGGCCGTTACTCCGTCGGGAGAGATTCGTTGGCCGTCAGACTTTGCGGACCAACTGGAATCAGCGTTTTCAAATGTGATCCATGCCTTACCACGTTCTGCTAAGCGCAAGCGTAGGGTTTATCATAGCGGCCCGGCCCAAGGTTTGTCCTCGCCGATGGGAGATCCAGAGGCTCTATACGAGGACGAGACCTACTACGACTCTTCGGAGGAGGCCCCTTCTGGGTCGGAGTCGTGTCATCTAAATCTCCGGCGGCAGAGGAGCCTGGTTATAGGTTTAGGATGGAAAATTTGCGCTTTCTGCTACGGCAAGTGCTTGCTACTCTGGAGGTTCCGGAACCAAAGATACCGGAGGAACCTGCAATTCCTATGCTTGACAGGGTAGTACCTCAGTCTTTCCCGGTTCCTGTTAAGATGGCTAATATTAAAAACAAGTGCGAGTGATTAGGTTCTTCCTTTCTTTCATGTAATTAACAAGAGTCCATGAGCTAGTGACGTATGGGATATACATTCCTACCAGGAGGGGCAAAGTTTCCCAAACCTTAAAATGCCTATAAATACACCCCTCACCACACCCACAAATCAGTTTTTACAAACTTTGCCTCCAAGGGAGGTGGTGAAGTAAGTTTGTGCTAGATTCTACGTTGATATGCGCTCCGCAGCAAGTTGGAGCCCGGTTTTCCTCTCAGCGTGCAGTGAATGTCAGAGGGATGTGAAGAGAGTATTGCCTATTGAATGCAGTGATCTCCTTCTACGGGGTCTATTTCATAAGGTTCTCTGTTATCGGTCGTAGAGATTCATCTCTTACCTCCCTTTTCAGATCGACGATATACTCTTATATTTACCATTACCTCTACTGATTCTCGTTTCAGTACTGGTTTGGCTTTCTACAAACATGTAGATGAGTGTCCTGGGGTAAGTAAGTCTTATTTTCTGTGACACTCTAAGCTATGGTTGGGCACTTTATTTATAAAGTTCTAAATATATGTATTCAAACATTTATTTGCCTTGACTCAGAATGTTCAACTTTCCTTATTTTCAGACAGTCAGTTTCATATTTGGGATTATGCATTGAATTATCATATTTTTCTTACCTCAAAAATTTGACTTTTTTCCCTGTGGGCTGTTAGGCTCGCGGGGGCTGAAAATGCTTCATTTTATTGCGTCATTCTTGGCGCGGACTTTTTTGGCGCAAAAATTCTTTTCCGTTTCCGGCGTCATACGTGTCGCCGGAAGTTGCGTCATTTTTTGACGTTATTTCTCCAACATAGGTGTGTCCGGTCCACGGCGTCATCCTTACTTGTGGGATATTCTCTTCCCCAACAGGAAATGGCAAAGAGCCCAGCAAAGCTGGTCACATGATCCCTCCTAGGCTCCGCCTACCCCAGTCATTCTCTTTGCCGTTGTACAGGCAACATCTCCACGGAGATGGCTTAGAGTTTTTTAGTGTTTAACTGTAGTTTTTTATTATTCAATCAAGAGTTTGTTATTTTGAAATAGTGCTGGTATGTACTATTTACTCAGAAACAGAAAAGAGATGAAGATTTCTGTTTGTATGAGGAAAATGATTTTAGCAACCGTAACTAAAATCCATGGCTGTTCCACACAGGACTGTTGAGAGCAATTAACTTCAGTTGGGGGAACAGTGTGCAGTCTCTTGCTGCTTGAGGTATGACACATTCTAACAAGACGATGTAATGCTGGAAGCTGTCATTTTCCCTATGGGATCCGGTAAGCCATGTTTATTACGTTCGTAAATAAGGGCTTCACAAGGGCTTATTAAGACTGTAGACTTTTCTGGGCTAAATCGATTCATTATTAACACATATTTAGCCTTGAGGAATCATTTTATCTGGGTATTTTGATATAATAATATCGGCAGGCACTGTATTAGACACCTTATTTCTTAGGGGCTTTCCCAAAGCATAAGCAGAGCCTCATTTTCGCGCCGGTGTGGCGCACTTGTTTTTGAGAGGCATGGCATGCAGTCGCATGTGAGAGGAGCTCTGATACTTAGAAAAGACTTTCTGAAGGCGTCATTTGGTATCGTATTCCCCTTTGGGTTTGGTTGGGTCTCAGCAAAGCAGATACCAGGGACTGTAAAGGGGTTAAAGTTTTAAAACGGCTCCGGTTCCGTTATTTTAAGGGTTAAAGCTTCCAAATTTGGTGTGCAATACTTTTAAGGCTTTATGACACTGTGGTGAAAATTTGGTGAATTTTGAACAATTCCTTCATGTTTTTTCGCAATTGCAGTAATAAAGTGTGTTCAGTTTAAAATTTAAAGTGACAGTAACGGTTTTATTTTAAAACGTTTTTTGTACTTTCTTATCAAGTTTATGCCTGTTTAACATGTCTGAACTACCAGATAGACTGTGTTCTGAATGTGGGGAAGCCAGAATTCCTATTCATTTAAATAAATGTGATTTATGTGATAATGACAATGATGCCCAAGATGATTCCTCAAGTGAGGGGAGTAAGCATGGTACTGCATCATTCCCTCCTTCGTCTACACGAGTCTTGCCCACTCAGGAGGCCCCTAGTACATCTAGCGCGCCAATACTCCTTACTATGCAACAATTAACGGCTGTAATGGATAATTCTGTCAAAAACATTTTAGCCAAAATGAACCCTTGTCAGCGTAAGCGCGGCTGCTCTGTTTTAGTTACTGAAGAGCATGACGACGCTGATATTAATATCTCTGAAGGGCCCCTAACCCAATCTGAGGGGGCCAGGGAGGTTTTGTCTGAGGGAGAAATTACTGATTCAGGGAACATTTCTCAACAGGCTGAACCTGATGTGATTGCATTTAAATTTAAGTTGGAACATCTCCGCATTTTGCTTAAGGAGGTATTATCCACTCTGGATGATTGTGAAAAGTTGGTCATCCCAGAGAAACTATGTAAAATGGACAAGTTCCTAGAGGTGCCGGGGCTCCCAGAAGCTTTTCCTATACCCAAGCGGGTGGCGGACATTGTTAATAAAGAATGGGAAAGGCCCGGTATTCCTTTCGTCCCTCCCCCCATATTTAAAAAATTGTTTCCTATGGTCGACCCCAGAAAGGACTTATGGCAGACAGTCCCCAAGGTCGAGGGAGCGGTTTCTACTTTAAACAAACGCACCACTATACCCATAGAGGATAGTTGTGCTTTCAAAGATCCTATGGATAAAAAATTAGGTTTGCTTAAAAAGATGTTTGTTCAGCAGGGTTACCTTCTACAACCAATTTCATGCATTGTCCCTGTCACTACAGCCGCGTGTTTCTGGTTTGATGAACTGATAAAGGCGCTCGATAGTGATTCTCCTCCTTATGAGGAGATTATGGACAGAATCAATGCTCTCAAATTGGCTAATTCTTTCACCCTAGACGCCACTTTGCAATTGGCTAGGTTAGCGGCTAAGAATTCTGGGTTTGCTATTGTGGCGCGCAGAGCGCTTTGGTTGAAATCTTGGTTGGCTGATGCGTCTTCCAAGAACAAGCTACTAAACATTCCTTTCAAGGGGAAAACGCTGTTTGGCCCTGACTTGAAAGAGATTATCTCTGATATCACTGGGGGTAAGGGCCACGCCCTTCCTCAGGATCGGCCTTTCAAGGCAAAAAATAGACCTAATTTTCGTCCCTTTCGTAAAAACGGACCAGCCCAAAGTGCTACGTCCTCTAAGCAAGAGGGTAATACTTCTCAAGCCAAGCCAGCTTGGAGACCAATGCAAGGCTGGAACAAGGGAAAGCAGGCCAAGAAACCTGCTACCAAGACAGCATGAAATATTGGCCCCCGATCCGGGACCGGATCTGGTGGGGGGCAGACTCTCTCTCTTCGCTCAGGCTTGGGCAAGAGATGTTCTGGATCCTTGGGCGCTAGAAATAGTCTCCCAGGGTTATCTTCTGGAATTCAAGGGACTTCCCCCAAGGGGGAGGTTCCACAGGTCTCAGTTGTCTTCAGACCACATAAAAAGACAGGCGTTCTTACATTGTGTAGAAGACCTGTTAAAAATGGGAGTGATTCATCCTGTTCCATTAAGAGAACAAGGGATGGGGTTCTACTCCAATCTGTTCATAGTTCCCAAAAAAGAGGGAACGTTCAGACCAATCTTAGATCTCAAGATCTTAAACAAGTTTCTCAAGGTTCCATCGTTCAAGATGGAAACCATTCGAACTATTCTTCCTTCCATCCAGGAAGGTCAATTCATGACCACGGTGGATTTAAAGGATGCGTATCTACATATTCCTATCCACAAGGAACATCATCGGTTCCTAAGGTTTGCATTCCTGGACAAACATTACCAGTTCGTGGCGCTTCCTTTCGGATTAGCCACTGCTCCAAGGATTTTCACAAAGGTACTAGGGTCCCTTCTAGCGGTGCTAAGACCAAGGGGCATTGCAGTAGTACCTTACCTGGACGACATTCTGATTCAAGCGTCGTTCCTTCCTCAAGCAAAGGCTCACACGGACATCGTCCTGGCCTTTCTCAGATCTCACGGCTGGAAAGTGAACGTGGAAAAGAGTTCTCTATCCCCGTCAACAAGGGTTCCCTTCTTGGGAACAATTATAGACTCCTTAGAAATGAGGATTTTTCTAACAGAGGCCAGAAAAACAAAACTTCTGGACTCTTGTCGGATACTTCATTCCGTTCCTCTTCCTTCCATAGCTCAGTGCATGGAAGTGATCGGGTTGATGGTAGCGGCAATGGACATAGTTCCTTTTGCGCGCATTCATCTAAGACCATTACAACTGTGCATGCTCAGTCAGTGGAATGGGGACTATACAGACTTGTCTCCAAAGATACAAGTAAATCAGAGGACCAGAGACTCACTCCGTTGGTGGCTGTCCCTGGACAACCTGTCACAAGGGATGACATTCCGCAGACCAGAGTGGGTCATTGTCACGACCGACGCCAGTCTGATGGGCTGGGGCGCGGTCTGGGGATCCCTGAAAGCTCAGGGTCTTTGGTCTCGGGAAGAATCTCTTCTACCGATAAATATTCTGGAACTGAGAGCGATATTCAATGCTCTCAAGGCTTGGCCTCAGCTAGTGAGGACCAAGTTCATACGGTTTCAATCAGACAACATGACGACTGTTGCGTACATCAACCATCAGGGGGGAACAAGGAGTTCCCTAGCGATGGAAGAAGTGACCAAAATCATTCTATGGGCGGAGTCTCACTCCTGCCACCTGTCTGCTATCCACATCCCAGGAGTGGAAAATTGGGAAGCGGATTTTCTGAGTCGTCAGACATTGCATCCGGGGGAGTGGGAACTCCATCCGGAAATCTTTGCCCAAGTCACTCAGCTGTGGGGCATTCCAGACATGGATCTAATGGCCTCTCGTCAGAACTTCAAAGTTCCCTGCTACGGGTCCAGATCCAGGGATCCCAAGGCGGCTCTAGTGGATGCACTAGTAGCACCTTGGACCTTCAAACTAGCTTATGTGTTCCCGCCGTTTCCTCTCATCCCCAGGCTGGTAGCCAGGATCAATCAGGAGAGGGCGTCGGTGATCTTGATAGCTCCTGCGTGGCCACGCAGGACTTGGTATGCAGATCTGGTGAATATGTCATCGGCTCCACCTTGGAAGCTACCTTTGAGACGAGACCTTCTTGTTCAGGGTCCGTTCGAACATCCGAATCTGGTTTCACTCCAGCTGACTGCTTGGAGATTGAACGCTTGATTTTATCGAAGCGAGGATTCTCAGATTCTGTTATCGATACTCTTGTTCAGGCCAGAAAGCCTGTAACTCGAAAGATTTACCACAAGATTTGGAAAAAATATATCTGTTGGTGTGAATCTAAAGGATTCCCTTGGGACAAGGTCAAGATTCCTAGGATTCTATCCTTCCTTCAAGAAGGATTGGAAAAAGGATTATCTGCAAGTTCCCTGAAGGGACAGATTTCCGCCTTGTCGGTGTTACTTCACAAAAAGCTGGCAGCTGTGCCAGATGTTCAAGCCTTTGTTCAGGCTCTGGTTAGAATCAAGCCTGTTTACAAACCTTTGACTCCTCCTTGGAGTCTCAATTTAGTTCTTTCAGTTCTTCAGGGGGTTCCGTTTGAACCCTTGCATTCCGTTGATATTAAGTTATTATCTTGGAAAGTTTTGTTTTTAGTTGCAATTTCTTCTGCTAGAAGAGTTTCAGAATTATCTGCTCTGCAGTGTTCTCCTCCTTATCTGGTGTTCCATGCAGATAAGGTGGTTTTACGTACTAAACCTGGTTTTCTTCCAAAAGTTGTTTCTAACAAAAACATTAACCAGGAGATTATCGTACCTTCTCTGTGTCCGAAACCAGTTTCAAAGAAGGAACGTTTGTTGCACAATTTGGATGTTGTTCGCGCTCTAAAATTCTATTTAGATGCTACAAAGGATTTTAGACAAACATCTTCCTTGTTTGTTGTTTATTCCGGTAAAAGGAGAGGTCAAAAAGCAACTTCTACCTCTCTCTCTTTTTGGATTAAAAGCATCATCAGATTGGCTTACGAGACTGCCGGACGGCAGCATCCCGAAAGAATCACAGCTCATTCCACTAGGGCTGTGGCTTCCACATGGGCCTTCAAGAACGAGGCTTCTGTTGATCAGATATGTAGGGCAGCGACTTGGTCTTCACTGCACACTTTTACCAAATTTTACAAGTTTGATACTTTTGCTTCTTCTGAGGCTATTTTTGGGAGAAAGGTTTTGCAAGCCGTGGTGCCTTCCATTTAGGTGACCTGATTTGCTCCCTCCCTTCATCCGTGTCCTAAAGCTTTGGTATTGGTTCCCACAAGTAAGGATGACGCCGTGGACCGGACACACCTATGTTGGAGAAAACAGAATTTATGTTTACCTGATAAATTACTTTCTCCAACGGTGTGTCCGGTCCACGGCCCGCCCTGGTTTTTTTAATCAGGTCTGATAATTTATTTTCTTTAACTACAGTCACCACGGTACCATATGGTTTCTCCTATGCAAATATTCCTCCTTAACGTCGGTCGAATGACTGGGGTAGGCGGAGCCTAGGAGGGATCATGTGACCAGCTTTGCTGGGCTCTTTGCCATTTCCTGTTGGGGAAGAGAATATCCCACAAGTAAGGATGATGCCGTGGACCGGACACACCGTTGGAGAAAGTAATTTATCAGGTAAACATAAATTCTGTTTTTGCGCCAAAAATGTCGGCGTTCCGGATGTGGCGTCATTTTTGGCGCCAAAAGCATTTAGGCGCCAAATAATGTGGGCGTCTTATTTGGCGCTAAAAAATATGGGCGTCGCTTTTGTCTCCACATTATTTCAGTCTCATTTTTCATTTGCTTCTGGTTGCTAGAAGCTTGATATTTGGCATTCTTTCCCATTCCTGAAACTGTCTTATAAGGAATTTGATCTATTTTGCTTTATATGTTGTTTTTTCTCTTACATATTGCAAGATGTCTCACGTTGCATCTGAGCCAGAAGATACTACAGGAAAATCACTGCCTGCTGGATCTACCAAAGCTAAGTGTATCTGCTGTAAACTTTTGGTAGCTATTCCTCCAGCTGTTGTTTGTAATAATTGTCATGACAAACTTGTTAAAGCAGATAATATTTCCTTTAGTAATGTACCATTGCCTGTTGCAGTTCCCTCAACATCTAAGGTGCAGAATGTTCCTGATAACATAAGAGATTTTGTTTCTGAATCTATAAAGAAGGCTTTGTCTGTTATTTCTCCTTCTAGTAAACGTAAAAAGTCTTTTAAATCTTCTCTCTCTACAGATGAATTTTTAAATGAACACCATCATTCTGATTCTTTGGACTCTTCTGGTTCAGAGGATTCTATCTCAGAGATTGATGCTGATAAATCTTCATATTTATTTAAGATGGAATTTATTCGCTCTTTACTTAAAGAAGTACTAATTGCTTTAGAAATAGAGGATTCTAGTCATCTTGATACTAATTCTATACGTTTGGATAAGGTTTTTAAAGCTCCTGCGGTTATTCCAGAAGTTTTTCCTGTTCCTAATGCTATTTCTGCAGTAATTTCCAAAGAATGGGATAAATTGGGTAATTCATTTACTCCTTCTAAACGTTTTAAGCAATTATATCCTGTTCCGCCTGACAGGTTAGAATTTTGGGACAAAATCCCTAAAGTTGATGGGGCTATTTCTACCCTTGCTAAACGTACTACCATTCCTACGTCAGATGGTACCTCGTTTAAGGATCCTTTAGATAGAAAAATTGAATCTTTTCTAAGAAAAGCTTATCTGTGTTCAGGTAATCTTCTTAGACCTGCTATATCATTGGCTGATGTTGCTGCAGCTTCAACTTTTTGGTTGGAAACTCTAGCGCAACAAGTAACAAATCGTGATTCTCATGATATTATTATTCTTCTCCAGCATGCTAATAATTTTATCTGTGATGCCATTTTTGATATTATTAGAGTTGATGTTAGGTTTATGTCTCTGGCTATCTTAGCCAGAAGAGCTTTATGGCTTAAGACTTGGAATGCTGATATGGCTTCTAAATCAACTCTACTTTCCATTTCTTTCCAGGGAAACAAATTATTTGGTTCTCAGTTGGATTCTATTATTTCAACTGTTACTGGTGGGAAAGGAACTTTTTTACCACAGGATAAAAAATCTAAAGGTAAAAACAGGGCTAACAATCGTTTTCGTTCCTTTCGTTTCAACAAAGAACAAAAGCCTGATCCTTCGTCCTCAGGAGCAGTTTCAGTTTGGAAACCATCTCCAGTCTGGAATAAATCCAAGCCTGCTAGAAAGGCAAAGCCTGCTTCTAAGTTCACATGAAGGTACGGCCCTCATTCCAGTTCAGCTGGTAGGGGGCAGGTTACGTTTTTTCAAAGAAATTTGGATCAATTCTGTTCACAATCTTTGGATTCAGAACATTGTTTCAGAAGGGTACAGAATTGGTTTCAAGATGAGACCTCCTGCAAAGAGATTTTTTCTTTCCCGTGTCCCAGTAAATCCAGTGAAAGCTCAAGCATTTCTGAATTGTGTTTCAGATCTAGAGTTGGCTGGAGTAATTATGCCAGTTCCAGTTCCGGAACAGGGGATGGGGTTTTATTCAAATCTCTTCATTGTACCAAAGAAGGAGAATTCCTTCAGACCAGTTCTGGATCTAAAATTATTGAATCGTTATGTAAGGATACCAACGTTCAAGATGGTAACTGTAAGGACTATATTGCCTTTTGTTCAGCAAGGGAATTATATGTCCACAATAGATTTACAGGATGCATATCTGCATATTCCGATTCATCCAGATCATTATCAGTTCCTGAGATTCTCTTTTCTAGACAAGCATTACCAATTTGTGGCTCTACCGTTTGGCCTTGCTACAGCTCCAAGAATTTTCACAAAGATTCTCGGTGCCCTTCTGTCTGTAATCAGAGAACAGGGTATTGTGGTATTTCCTTATTTGGACGATATCTTGGTACTTGCTCAGTCTTTACATTTAGCAGAGTCTCATACGAATCGACTTGTGTTGTTTCTTCAAGATCATGGTTGGAGGATCAATTTACCAAAAAGTTCTTTGATTCCTCAAACAAGGGTAACCTTTCTGGGTTTCCAGATAGATTCAGTGTCCATGGCTCTGTCTTTAACAGACAAGAGACGTCTAAAATTGATTACAGCTTGTCGAAACCTTCAGTCTCAATCATTCCCTTCGGTAGCCTTATGCATGGAAATTCTATGTCTTATGACTGCTGCATCGGACGCGATCCCCTTTGCTCGTTTTCACATGCGACCTCTTCAGCTCTGTATGCTGAACCAATGGTGCAGGGATTACACGAAGATATATCAATTAATATCTTTAAAACCGATTGTTCGACACTCTCTAACGTGGTGGACAGATCACCATCGTTTAATTCAGGGGGCTTCTTTTGTTCTTCCGACCTGGACTGTAATTTCAACAGATGCAAGTCTCACAGGTTGGGGAGCTGTGTGGGGATCTCTGACGGCACAAGGAGTTTGGGAATCTCAGGAGGTGAGATTACCGATCAATATTTTGGAACTCCGTGCAATTTTCAGAGCTCTTCAGTTTTGGCCTCTTCTGAAGAGAGAATCGTTCATTTGTTTTCAGACAGACAATGTCACAACTGTGGCATACATCAATCATCAAGGAGGGACTCACAGTCCTCTGGCTATGAAAGAAGTATCTCGAATTTTGGTTTGGGCGGAATCCAGCTCCTGTCTAATCTCTGCGGTTCATATCCCAGGTGTAGACAATTGGGAAGCGGATTATCTCAGTCGCCAAACGTTGCATCCGGGCGAATGGTCTCTTCACCCAGAGGTATTTCTTCAGATTGTTCAAATGTGGGGGCTCCCAGAGATAGATCTGATGGCCTCTCATCTAAACAAGAAACTTCCCAGGTATCTGTCCAGATCCCGGGATCCTCAGGCGGAGGCAGTGGATGCATTATCACTTCCTTGGAAGTATCATCCTGCCTATATCTTTCCGCCTCTAGTTCTTCTTCCAAGAGTAATCTCCAAGATTCTGAGGGAATGCTCGTTTGTTCTGCTAATAGCTCCGGCATGGCCTCACAGGTTTTGGTATGCGGATCTTGTCCGGATGGCATCTTGCCAACCATGGGCTCTTCCGTTAAGACCAGACCTTCTGTCGCAAGGTCCTTTTTTCCATCCGGATCTGAAATCCTTAAATTTAAAGGTATGGAGATTGAACGCTTGATTCTTGGTCAAAGAGGTTTCTCTGACTCCGTGATTAATACTATGTTACAGGCTCGTAAATCTGTATCTCGAGAGATATATTATAGAGTCTGGAAGACTTATATTTCTTGGTGTCTTTCTCATCATTTTTCTTGGCATTCTTTTAGAATACCGAGAATTTTACAGTTTCTTCAGGATGGTTTAGATAAGGGTTTGTCCGCAAGTTCTTTGAAAGGACAAATCTCCGCTCTTTCTGTTCTTTTTCACAGAAAGATTGCTATTCTTCCTGATATTCATTGTTTTGTACAAGCTTTGGTTCGTATAAAACCTGTCATTAAGTCAATTTCTCCTCCATGGAGTTTGAATTTGGTTCTGGGAGCTCTTCAAGCTCCTCCGTTTGAACCTATGCATTCATTGGACACTAAATTACTTTCTTGGAAAGTTTTGTTCCTTTTGGCCATCTCTTCTGCTAGAAGAGTTTCTGAATTATCTGCTCTTTCTTGTGAGTCTCCTTTTCTGATTTTTCATCAGGATAAGGCGGTGTTGCGAACTTCTTTTGAATTTTTACCTAAAGTTGTGAATTCCAACAACATTAGTAGAGAAATTGTGGTTCCTTCATTATGTCCTAATCCTAAGAATTCTAAGGAGAAATCGTTGCATTCTTTGGATGTTGTTAGAGCTTTGAAATATTATGTTGAAGCTACGAAATCTTTCCGTAAGACTTCTAGTCTATTTGTTATCTTTTCCGGTTCTAGGAAAGGCCAGAAAGCTTCTGCCATTTCTTTGGCATCTTGGTTGAAATCTTTAATTCATCTTGCCTATGTTGAGTCGGGTAAAATTCCGCCTCAGAGAATTACAGCTCATTCTACTAGGTCAGTATCTACTTCCTGGGCGTTTAGGAATGAAGCTTCGGTTGACCAGATCTGCAAAGCAGCAACTTGGTCCTCTTTGCATACTTTTACTAAATTCTACCATTTTGATGTATTTTCTTCTTCTGAAGCAGTTTTTGGTAGAAAAGTTCTTCAGGCAGCGGTTTCAGTTTGAATCTTCTGCTTATGTTTTTCGTTAAACTTTATTTTGGGTGTGGATTATTTTCAGCAGGAATTGGCTGTCTTTATTTTATCCCTCCCTCTCTAGTGACTCTTGTGTGGAAAGATCCACATCTTGGGTAGTCATTATCCCATACGTCACTAGCTCATGGACTCTTGTTAATTACATGAAAGAAAACATAATTTATGTAAGAACTTACCTGATAAATTCATTTCTTTCATATTAACAAGAGTCCATGAGGCCCACCCTTTTTTGTGGTGGTTATGATTTTTTTGTATAAAGCACAATTATTCCAATTCCTTATTTTATATGCTTCGCACTTTTTTTCTTATCACCCCACTTCTTGGCTATTCGTTAAACTGATTTGTGGGTGTGGTGAGGGGTGTATTTATAGGCATTTTAAGGTTTGGGAAACTTTGCCCCTCCTGGTAGGAATGTATATCCCATACGTCACTAGCTCATGGACTCTTGTTAATATGAAAGAAATGAATTTATCAGGTAAGTTCTTACATAAATTATGTTTTTCCACTTCTTCGTTTAAAAAAACTGTTCCCCGTTCCGGACTCTCAGCTTGAGCTGTGGGGGACCATCCCTAAGCTGGATGGGGCTCTCTCTACGCTCCTTGAGGATAGTTCGTCGTTTAAAGAGCCCATCGATAAAAAGCTGGAAAACATGTTGAGAAAGATGTTTCAGCACACAGGGTTTGTTTTTCAGCCAGCGGCGGTCGCTGGAGCTGCGACATATTGGTGTGACTCCCTGTGCGAAATGGTAGAGGGGGAGACCTCCATCAACGAAATACAGGAGAAGATTAAGGCGCTGAAGATCTCCAATCCTTTTATCTGCGATGAAAATATGCAAATTATACGCCTGAATGCTAAGGTGTCAGGTTTTTCTGTTTTGATGCGCAGTACTCTGGCTAAAATCTTGGTCTGTGGACATGACCTAAGGCAAGGCTGTTGTCCTTGCCTTTTCGAGGAAATATCCTGTTCGGTCCATGATTGGATTTGATTATATCCACGGTTACGGGAGGCAAGGGAGCATTCCTACCACAGGATAAGAAGGCTAAGCCTAAAGGATCTACTTTTCGTCCCTTTCGTGCGGATAAGGCCCAGCGCCAGCAACCGGCCGCAAAAGCGGACCATTCCAAGGGATCTTGGAAACCGGCTCAATCTTAGAACAAGTCTAAGCAGAGCAAGAAGCCCGCCGAGACAAAATCGGCATGAAGGGGCGGCCCCCGACCTTTCTCCAGATCACGTAGGGGGCAGATTATCTCTATTCTCAGACGCTTGGTTGCAGGACGTTCAGGACCCTTGGGTTCTAGAAGTGGTCTCCCAGGGTTACAGGTTAGGGTTCAGATCCCACCCACCCGAAGGCAGATTCCTCCTGTCAAACTTGTCTTCAAGACCAGAGAAGAGAGAGGCTTTACTAGAGTGTGTAAGAGATCTCGCCTCTCTCAGGTTATTGTACCAATACCCCTAGTAGAGAGGGGTCAATAATACTATTCCAACCTTTTTGTGGTTCCGAAGAAGGAGGGCACGTTCCCCACGATTCTGGACCTAAAGTGTTTAAACAAGTTTCTGAGTGTTCCATCGTTCAAAATGGGAAATGATCAGATCTATTCTGCCCCTAGTTCAAGAGGGGCAGTTCATGACGACTATAGACTTGAAGGACGCTTACCTTCATGTGCCAATCCACAGGGACCACTTCAGGTTCCTAAGATTTGCATTTCTGGACCAACACTTCTAGTTTGTGGCCCTTCCTTTTGGTCCTGCGATGGCCCCAAGAGTCTTCATAAAGGTTCTGGGGGCGCTGCTTGCAGTGGCCAGATCCTGGGGCATTGCAGGGGTGCCTTACCTGGACGACATCCTAGTTCAAGCACCGTAGTTCAGCCTTGCAGAGCATCATTCGAGGGCTCTTCTGCTCCAGTCTCATGGTTGGAAGATCAACAAAGGAAAGAGTTCCCTGGTTCCCAGCAACAGGGTGGAGTTCCTGGGCACAATAATAGACTCTATGTCCATGAAGATATTTCTCACAGATCAGCAGCGCAGGAAGCTTGCGTCCACCTGTCTAGCCCTTCAGTCCTCCTCAAGCCCTTTCGGTGGCTCAATGTATGGAGGTGATAAGTCTCATGGTTTCAAGCATAGATGTCATCCCATTCGCCAGGTTCCACCTAAGACCTCTTCAATTGTGCATGTTGAGACAGTGGAACGGCGATCATTCAGATCTATCACAACTGATATCCCTGGATACTCGAAACTCCCTCTCTTGGCCGATTCTTCCGGAGCAACTGTCCATGGGGACATCCTTCTTGAGACCGTCCTGGGAGATTGTGACCACGGATGCCAGTCTGTCATGTTGGGGAGCTGTTTGGGGTGCCAGGATGGCACAAGGAAAGTGGTTCAGGGAGGAGTCTCTCCTTCCAATCAAGATCCTAGAATTATGAGCAATCTACAATGCTCTGAAGGCTTGGCCTTCTCTAAGGTTGGTCAGTTTTATCAGATTCCAGATCTACAACATTACCTCATCAAGGGGGTACAAGGAGCTCCTTCACAATAAGGGAGGTGTCTCGGATCCTGGAGTGGGCAGAGTCCCACAACTGCTCACTCTCAGCAATTCACATTCCGTGTGTGGACAACTGGGAAGCGGAATTTCTCAGCAGACAGTCCTTCCATCCGGGGGAATGGTCTCTCCGCCCTGAGGTGTTTACGGAGACTTGTCTCAGATGGGGAATGCCAGAGCTAGATCTAATGGCGTCCAGACTCAATTGCAAGCTGCCTCGATTCAGGTCGAGATCCAGGGATCTCCAGGCAGAGCTGATGGATGCCTTAGTGGTTCCTTGGGGATTCAGCCTAGCTTAAATTTTTTTCCACCGTTGTGTAGTGGCACGCATCAAACAGGGAGCGGGCCTCAGCCTTTCTGATTTGCTCCTTCGTGGCCGTGGAGGACGTGGTTTGCGGATCTGGTGGGGATGTCATCCTGTCTGCCGTGGAGGTTACTCTGTCGCAGGGATGTGCTGTCACAGGGCCCCTTTCAACATCGAAATCTAGATTCTCTGAGGCTGACTGTGTGGACATTGAACGTCTAGTCTTAGCTAAGAGAGGCTTTTTCAATGTGTGATTGAAGGAAGCCGGTCACTCGTTGCATCTACCATAAGTTGTGGAGGACTTACTTGTCCTGGTGTGAGAAGCATGGATATCCTTGGCATAAGGTGAAGGTATCCAGGATTCTGTCCTTTTTCCAAGATGGTTTGGAAAGGGTCTTGCCGCTAGTTCCTTAAAGGGACAGATTTCGGCATTATCAGTTTTGTTGCATAGGAGACTCGCTGAGCTCTCTGACATTTAATCTTTTGTTCAGGATCTGTCTAGAATCAGGCCTGTCTTTAGACAGTTGGCTCGGCCTTGGAGCTTAAACTTAGTACTTAAGGTTTTGCAGAGGGTTCCATTTGAAGCTATGCATTCCATAGACATTTAAGGTTCTGTCCTGGAAGGTTCTCTTCCTGTTGGCTATTACATCGGCACGTAGTGTATCTGAACTAAATGCCTTGCAATTTGACCCTCCTTATCTGGTGTTTCATGCGGAAAAGGCTGTACTTCGCACTGGGTTGGGTTTTCTCCCCAAGGTGGTGTCTAACCGTTGCATCAATCAGGAAATAGTTATTCCTTCTTTGTGTCCTAACCCTTCTTCAAAGGAGAGGTTACTTCATAACTTGGATGTGGTTCGTACCTTGAAGTTCTATCTTCAGGCTACAAAGGATTTCAGACAGTCTACATCTCTTTTCGTGGTGTATTCTGAGAAGCACAAGGGTCAAAGGGCCTCTGCTACTTTTATATTTTTGGTTGAGGAGCTTGATTCGCTTTCTTACGACACAGCGGGACATAAGCCTCCTCAGAGGGTCACGGCTCATTCAACTTGAACTGTGGCTTCGTCTTGGGCCTTCAAGAATGAGGTCTCTATGGAGCAAATTTGTAAGGCGGCTACCTGGTCCTCCTTAAACACTTTTTACAAAGTTGTACAAATTTTGACATTTTTGCTTCTGTGGAAGCTGTTTTTGGGTTATGGTGCCCTCAGATTAGGGTCCGCCTTTTACATTTCCGGTTTAATTCAGTGTCCTCTAGAGCTTGGGTATATGTTCCCAATAGTAATGAATGAAGCCGTGGACTCTCCTCCCCTTTTAGATGGAAAACATAAATGATGCTTACCTGATAATTTCATTTCCATCGAGGGGAGGAGAGTCCACGGCTCCCACCCGTATCTCCGTTGGGCGGCCCTAAATTTATTAATCTTCTGGCACCTTTTTTACCCTGATATTTCTCCTACTGTTCCTGGTTCCCTCTGCAGAATGACTGGGGGATGAGGGAAATGGGGGAGGTATTTAAGCCTTTGGCTGGGGTGTCTTTGCCTCCTCCTTGTGGCCAGGTTCTTAATTCCCAATAGTAATGAATGAAGCCGTGGACTTTCTTCCTCTCAATGGAAATTAAATTATCAGGTAAGCATAATTTTATGTTTTCTAAATCTAATTTCCATGTCTTCCATCTATGGAAATGGCAACACATGCTACTCTATAAAGACTATTGTGATATTGGTCATTGCATTCATAGACTGCAAACAGTAAATTATATGTTCAATAGAAAATTAAACTGCAGGACTAGGTGCCCATTCTAGGTCATGTGACTTGGGCTGCTAAGGGCAATGGCAGTTTCTGCAGCTCCAGAGTGGTACTTTAACTATTTTCTAACCTCTTTTGCAGTGGTTAAACAGGTATATTTACAGGGTTGATGACGATAAATTGACATGGCCTAAGAAATGAGAGCATATAATTATTTCACTATAATGGACCTTTAAAGAAATGTTAAAGACCAAATACATTTCATGCACCTGCTTAAATTATTGGTGCCGCCACTTTGGGACTTAGGTGGCACTACAGGTGTCAGAAGGAGAGTTGCTGCGCATATTAAAAATAAATCAGCACTGGAATGTTTTGAAAGCTACATTTTAACTTGGCAGCACCCATGACTAGAGTGAGGTCTGGATTAACCTCAATACATTGAATATAACCTGTTTAAATTCTGCAGAGAGATGATTGTGATGCACTATATGGCCAACATTATGTGGACACTCCTATTAAGAGTTCATGGTTTTTCATCCTCATCCATTTCTAACAGGTGCATACAATCCAGCTCATAGTTCTGAAATATATATATATAGACAAAGATTAGCAGTACAATGGGTGTACTGAAAATCTCAGTGGCTTTAATTGTGGCATCATAGGATGCCATATTTGCCACAAGTCAATTTGTGAAATTTCTGCCCTGGTCAACTATAAGTGCTATTATATTAAAGTGGAAGCATCTGGGAGCAACAGCACAGCCACAAAGAGGTTGACTACTCAAGCTTAAAGTGGGGCTACACTTTAAACTGCCTCTGAATGCAACATAAGCACAAGAACTGTGCATTGGGAGCTTCAAGAAATGAGTTTCCATGGCCGAGCAGCTGTACACTAGCCTCGCCTCAACATAAGCAATGGCAAGCTTTGGCTGGAATGGTGTAGAAGCACAGCACCAATAGATTCTAGAGCAGTTGAAATGTATTCTTTGTAGTGACTAATAGAGATTCACTATCTGGAAGTATGATGTGAAAAATGTGGGTGTGGCACATGCCAAGAGAATGCTACGTACCAGAATGTGTAGTGCCTACTGTGGTCTTGGGCTGTTCAGGGTTTGGGATAGATCCCTTTTTTATTTTCAGTGAAGGTTCATCTTAATGCTACAGGATACAAAGTCATTTTTAGACAATTGGATTTTTTTTGTAGCAAACATTTGAGGAAGGCCCTTTCCTGTTGTATCAAGACCGTTTCTGTGAACAAAGCAAGGTCCATGAAGAAATGGTTTGAAGAGTTTGGTGTGGAGGGACATGAGTTGCCTGATCTCAACCTCAGGCATTCTCATCCAACATCAGTACCTCACCTGACACATGCTTTTTTTTGGTTGAACCGGCACAAATTCACACTCAGTCCAAAATTTTCTAGAAACCCCTTAGAAAGAATGGGGGGCCAACTCCCTTATTAATGACTATGGTTTTGTAATGGGATGTCCAGGCTCATATACCGTAGGTGTAATGGTCTGGTGTCCACATACATTTGGTCATATGGTGTATAACGCCCCATTTTGCGCATACAGATCGAGAGTCTTTAAAAGCAAAAATCATATTTAACTAAAAACCTGCCTTTCTCTCCATCACTCCACCTTTATTTTTTTTATTTTTTTTAAAGGAAACCTCTAATTTGTTGCGTCTAGAGCTGGAAAAAGTACAAGAAGAAATGATGACTGAGAGGCGTCTCTTGGAAGAAGAGCTGGAAGGAACACTTGATGAACTTGATAATCTACAGGAAAAAGAAGAACATGCAAACAAATTTATTTTCCAGCTGGAGCAGGAAAATAAGAATAGGACAGAGGAGCTGCTTCATCTTGAAGAAATAATAAAAGGGTATGTATGAAGGATAGGAAAAATAAATTTCTTTCTAAAGATATGGTGAGTCCACAACGTCATCAATTGCTAGTGGGAATATCACTCCTGGCCAGCAGGAGGAGGCAAAGAGCACCACAGCAAAGCTGTTTAAGTATCACTCCCCTACCCTTCACTCCAACGTCCTGTCTCCTATCTTTCCAACAACCCTGTTTGATATGAGATTTTTATTAAGAATCCATTTCGGTTTGTTTTTTTTTTTTGCCACTGTCGGTCAGGATCAAGCTTAGAATGAATAGACCGATTTTCTCTGGATTGTGAGTGCGCTTTTTTTACTTAGCTGCGCACTTACATGGAGGTTCGTCATGTGACACGTTTCTCTTCCGCTTTTCAGTGCGAGTGGCACCATTGCTGTGCCGATCTTTTGAGGGGACTTGGCTTTAGCAGTGTGGCCATCTATTTCTCTTGTAAAGGTGTATCCAGTCCATGGGTTCATCCATTACTTGTGGGATATTCTCTTTCCCAACAGGAAGCTGCAAGAGGACACCCACAGCAGAGCTGTCTATATAGCTCCTCCCCTAACTGCCACACCCAGTCATTCTCTTGCAGCTCTCGACAAGAAAGGAAGTATCAAGAGAGATGTGGTGACTTAGTGTAGTTTTTACCTTCAATCAAAAGTTTATTTTTAAACGGTACCGGCATTGTACTGTTTTTACTCTCAGGCAGAAATTGGAAGAAGATTTCTGCCTGGAGGTTTGATGATCTTAGCGGTTTGTAACTAAGGTCCATTGCTGTTCTCACACATAACTGAAGAGTATGGAAAGAAAACTTCAGTTGGGGCGACGGTCTGCAGATTGCCTGCTTTGAGGTATGTTCAGTATATTTTTTTTCTAGAGAGATAAGGTCTAGAAAATGCTGACAGTGCCTGGTATATTTAAGGTAAGCCTGATACAGTGATTTAACGACTGGGATCATGCTTGCAAAAAGGGATAATATTCATGTTAAAACCTATATTACTTAGTGTAAAAACGTTTGCATGATTTATAAATAAAGTTTTTTCTCTGAGGGTGATAAATCTTTATTTGGGGCCTAGTTTTCCACATGGCTTGTTAGATTACTCCTAGGAGTACTTTTTTAAGGCCCTCTGACTTTGAGTGCATGGTGGGAGGGGCCTATTTTCATTTTCAGTCTGAGACATCCAGCTTCCCTGAAGGAGTCCTCTGGCTTATAGGACCTCTATAGAGGGTTTTGTTTAAAGCAGGTAGGAGCCACAGCAGGGCTGTGGCAGTGTGTTTGACTGTTTGTTAACAGGTTTTAAGTTTTTATAATTCGTTTTTGGGCCTGAGGGGTTAATCATCCATTTGCAAGTGGGTGCAATGCTGCTTTAGTCCCTTATACACACTGTAAAAATTTTGTAGAGTTTACTACTTTTTTTCACTGTTTTACAGTTTAAGTGGTAGTTTTTTTCTCTTAAAGGCACAGTACCGTTTTTTATTATTGCTTTTTTCACATTTATTAAAGTGTTTTCCAAGCTTGCTGGTCTCATTACTAGTCTGTTAAACATGTCTGACATAGAGGAAACTCCTTGTTCATTATGTTTAGAAGCCATTGTGGAACCCCCTCTTAGAAAGTGTACCAAATGCACTGACCTTTCTATAAGTTATAAAGACCATATTATGGTTTTTAAAGATTTATCACCTGAGGTTTCTGAGACTGACAAAAGGGAGGTTATGCCATCTAGCTCTCCCCACGTGTCAGAACCTATAACTCCCGCTCAAGGGACGCCAAGTACATCTAGGGCGTCCAATGCGTTTACTTTACAAGACATGGCGGCAGTTATGAATCATACCCTCACTGAGGTATTGTCCAAACTGCCAGGGTTACAAGGAAAGCGAGACAGCTCTGGGGCTAGAACAAATACAGAGCTCTCTGACGCTTTAGTAGCTATGTCTGATATACCCTCACAATGTGCAGAAGTTGAAGCAGGAGAGCTTCTATCTGTGGGTGACTTCTCTGATTCAGGGAAGGCGTTACTTCAGTCTGACTCTGAAATGACAGCATTTAAATTTTAAGCTTGAACACCTCCGCATGTTGCTCAGGGAGGTTTTAGCGACTCTGGATGACTGTGACACCATTGTAGTCCCAGAGAAATTGTGTAAAATGGACAAATACTTTGCAGTGCCTGTTTACACTGATGTTTTTCCAATCCCTAAGAGGTTTTCAGAAATTATTACTAAGGAATGGGATAGACCAGGTGTGCCGTTCTCTCCCCTTCCTGCTTTTAAGAAAATGTTTCCTATAGATGCCACTACACGGGACTTGTGGCAGACGGTCCCTAAGGTGGAGGGAGCAGTCTCTACCCTAGCTAAGCGTACAACTATTCCTGTCGAGGACAGTTGTGCTTTCCTAGATCCTATGGATAAGAAATTAGAGGGTTTCCTTAAGAAAATCTTTATACAACAAGGTTTTATTCTCCAGCCTCTTGCATGCATTGCCCCAGTCACTGCTGCAGCGGCTTTCTGGTTCGAGTCTCTGGAGGAGGCTTTACAGGTAGAGAACCCGTTGGATGTTATCCTTGACAGGCTTAAAGCTCTTAAGTTAGCCAATTCATTTATTTCTGACGCCGTTTTTCATTTAACCAAGCTAACGGCTAAAAATTCAGGTTTTGCCATACAGGCACATAGGGCGCTATGGCTTAAATCCTGGTCAGCTGATGTCACTTCAAAGTCTAAACTTTTCAATATCCTCTTCAAAGGGCAGACCCTATTTGGGCCTGGACTGAAGGAGATCATTTCTGATATTACTGGAGGAAAAGGCCACGCCCTTCCCCAGGATAGGTCCAACACGTTAAGGACCAAACAGACTAATTTTCATTCCTTTCGAAACTTCAAGAGTGGCGCAGCTTCATCTTCCTCTTCTACAAAACAAGAGGGAAATTTTGCCCAGTCCAAGCTAGTCTGGAGACCTAACCAGGCTTGGAACAAGGGGTAACAGGCCAAAAAGCCTGCTGCTGCCTCTAAGACAGCATGAAGGAGTAGCCCCCGATCCGGGACTGGATCTAGTGGGGGGTAGACTTTCTCTCTTCACCCAGGCTTGGGCAAGAGAAGTCCAGGATCCCTGGGCTCTGGAGATTGTTTCCCAGGGATATCTTCTGGATTTCAAAGCTTCATCTTCAAAGGGGAGATTTCATCTCTCACAATTATCTGCAAACCAGATAAAGAGAGAGGCATTCTTACATTGCGTTCAAGACCTACTAGTTATGGGAGTGATCCACCCAGTTCCAAAGGAGGAACAGGGGCAGGGCTTCTATTCAAATCTGTTTATAGTTCCCAAGAAAGAGTGAACTTTCAGACCAATCTTGGATCTCAAGATCCTAAACAAATTTCTCAGGGTCCCATCCTTCAAGATGGAGACTATTCGAACCATCCTACCTATGATCCAGGAGGGTCAATATATGACTACCGTGGATTTAAAGGATGCTTATCTACATATTCCGATACACAGAGATCATCATCATCAGTTTCTCAGGTTCGCCTTCCTAGACAGGCATTACCAATTTGTGGCTCTTCCCTTTGGGTTAGCCACGGCACCAAGAATCTTTACGAAGGTTCTAGGGTCCCTTCTGGCGGTTCTAAGACCGCGGGGTATAGCAGTAGCCCCTTACCTAGACGACATCCTGATACAGGCGTCAACTTTTCAAATCGCCAGGTCCCATACGGACATTGTTCTGGCATTCCTAAGGTCTCACGGGTGGAAGGTGAACGAAGGAAAGAGTTCTCTCTCACAAGAGTTTCCTTCCTAGGAACTCTGATAGATTCAGTAGAAATGAAGATTTATCTGACAGAGGTGAGGTTGTCAAAACTTCTAACTTCCTGCTGTGCTCTTTATTCCATTTCTCGTCCGTCAGTGGCTCAGTGTATGGAGGTAATCGGATTAATGGTAGCGGCAATGGACATAGTTCCGTTTGCCCGCCTACATCTCAGACCGCTGCAACTTTGCATGCTCAATCAGTGGAAAGGGGATTTCACAGATTTGTCCCCTCTACTAAATCTGGATCAAGAGACCAGGGATTCTCTTCTCTGGTGGCTCTTGGGTCCATCTGTCCAAGGGAATGAGTTTCCGCAGGCCAGAATGGACTATAGTAATGACAAATGCCAGCCTTCTGGGCTGAGGTGCAGTCTGGAACTCCCTGAAGGCTCAGGGTTCGTGGACTCAGGAGGAGGCCCTCCTTCCGATAAACATTCTGGAACTAAGAGCGATATTCAATGCTCTTCAGGCTTGGCCTCAGCTAGCTGCGGTCAGGTTCATCAGATTTCAGTCGGACAACATGACGACTGTAGCCTATATCAACCATCAGGGGGGAACAAGGAGCCCCCTGGCAATGTTGGAGGTTTCAAAGATAATTCTATGGGCAGAGGTTCACTCTAGCCATCTCTCAGCTATCCATATCCCAGGAGTAGAGAACTGGGAGGCGGATTTTCTAAGTCGGCAGACTTTTCATCCGGGGGAGTGGGAGCTCCATCCGGAGGTATTTGCCCAGTTGATCCAACTTTTGGGCAAACCAGGACTGGATCTCATGGCGTCTCGTCAGAACGCCAAGCTTCCTTGTTACAGGTCCAGGGTTCCCAAGGTAGCACTGATTAGATGCTCTAGCAGCGCCCTGGTCCTTCAGCCTGGCTTATGTGTTTCCAGTTTCCTCTGCTCCCTCGTCTGATTGCCCAGATCAAGCAGGAGAGAGCTTCGGTGATCTTGATGGCCCCTGCGTGGCCACGCAGGACTTGGTATGCAGATCTGGTGGACATGTCATCCTTTCCACCATGGACTCTGCCGCTAAGGCAGGACCTTCTACTTCAAGGTCCCTTCAAACATCCAAATCTAATTTCTCTACGTCTGACTGCTTGGAGATTGAACGCTTGATTCTATCAAAGTGTGGTTTTTCCGAATCGGTCATTGATACTTTAATTCAGGCTTGAAAGCCTGTCACCAGGAAAATCTATCATAAGCTATGGTGTAAATATCTTCATTGGTGTGAATCCAAGGGTTACTCATGGAGTAAGGTCAGGATTCCTAGGATATTATCTTTTCTCCAAGAAAGATTGGAGAAGGGTTTGTCAGCTAGTTCCTTAAAATGACAGATTTCTGCTCTGTCTATTCTTTTGCACAAACGTCTGGCTGAGGTTCCAGACGTTCAGGCGTTTTGGCAGGCTTTAGTTAGAATCAAGCCTGTGTTTAAACCTGTTGCTCCGCCATGGAGTTTAAATTTAGTTCTTAAAGTTCTTCAAGGGGTTCTGTTTGAACCTTTGCATTCCATAGATATTAAGCTTTTATCTTGGAAAGTTCTGTTTTTAGTAGCTATCTCCTCGGCTCGAAGAGTTTCGGAGTTATCTGCTTTACAATGTGATTCCCCTTATCTGATTTTCCATGCAGATAAGGTAGTGTTACGTACCAAACCTGGGTTTCTTCCTAAGGTGGTATCTAATAAGAATATCAATCAAGAGATTGTTGTTCCTTCATTATGTCCTAATCCTTCCTCAAAGAACGTCTTTTACACAATCTTGATGTGGTTCGTGCTTTAAAGTTTTATTTACAAGCTACGAAGGATTTTCGTCAAACATCTACTCTGGACAGAGGAGAGGCCAAAAGGCTTCGGCAACTTCTCTTTCTTTTTGGCTAAGAAGTATAATACGCTTAGCTTATGAGACTGCTGGCCAGCAGCCTCCTGAAAGAATTACAGCTCATTCTACTAGAGCAGTAGCTTCTACATGGGCTTTTAAACATGAGGCCTCTGTTGAACAGATTTGTAAGGCGGCGACTTGGTCTTCGCTTCATACCTTTTCTAAATTCTATAAATTTGATACTTTGCTTCTTCGGAGGCTATTTTTGGGAGGAAGGTCTTACAGGCAGTGGTGCCTTCCGTTTAAGTTCCTGCCTTGTCCCTCCCTTCATCCATGTCCTAAAGCTTTGGTATTGGTATCCCACAGGTAATGGATGAACCCGTGGACTGGATACACCTTTACAAGAGAAAACAAAATTTATGCTTACCTGATAAATTTATTTCTCTTGTGGTGTATCCAGTCCACGGCCCGCCCTGTCAT
Organism: Bombina bombina; assembly: GCF_027579735.1. Lineage (NCBI taxonomy): Eukaryota > Metazoa > Chordata > Amphibia > Anura > Bombinatoridae > Bombina > Bombina bombina. Next base: position 942,063,722 of record NC_069504.1, on the reverse strand, counting down.
TTTAATGCAGGTGGGTTTTTTTTTTATTTTTAAACTACAGTCACCACTGCACCCTATAGTTTCTCCTTTTTTTTCTTGCTTGTCTTCGGTCGAATGACTGGGGGTGGCAGTTAGGGGAGGAACTATATAGACAGCTCTGCTGTGGGTGTCCTCTTGCAGCTTCCTGTTGGGAAGGAGAATATCCCACAAGTAATGGATGAACCCGTGGACTGGATACACCACAAGAGAAATAAATTTATCAGGTAAGCATAAATTGTGTTTTTGTCTTCTCTGTATGATGTAGGTTCCGTGTTTAGCGGTTATTGGTCTCCATTATTGTTCTTAAAGTGAGTAGTTATTTTATGCACAATAGAATGTTATCGTTTTTTGGACAAATGGCAAATACCACTGTCCTGTGACAGTGGTAAAGCATCATCTTTTAAATTAAGTAATCTCTCATAACTCTGACTCATTTGAGTGCTGTGCGTTGAGAAACAGATTTATTTATTTAATGCAATTCTGTGCTGCAAGTTATCCAGACCTTTATAAATTTTAAAATAGGTTGTTGCCCTCTGAGCCAAATGTCTCCCAGGATGATGCTGTTCAAGTGATTCCATAGCTTTCTCCTCAAACGTCCCCAGCCTTAATGGCGTCACATGCGGTTCCTATCCATCTCCTGGAGCAGTTTATTTGTTTGCAGACATTGCTGCCCAGGTATCTTTAGCGGTATCTGCAGCATTATCTGCTTTTCCTATGTTAAGTGAAAATGCAAAAGGAACTACTCAGGTTGTCCTTCCTCATAAGTCTGATGAGAAGCATATGTCGGTAGCCTCTGAGGGTGAAATCTCAGATTCGGACAGTATAATTCCTTCATCTGATACTGAAGTGGTAACCTTCAGATGTATGCTCGATAACCTTGTGTATTGTTAAAGGAGGTTTTGGCTACTCGGACGACACCTATACTTCTGTTGTTGTCAACCCGTGGAAGTTTTGCAAACTATATCATTACTATGATGTTCCTTCCTATGTGGAAGTGTTTCTAGATGTGCTATGGATTTTTCACAGGAATTGGAGAAGCTAGGGATACCTTTCTCCCTGTCTCCTATCTTTTTCAGGCTTTTGACTCCATTAAATACACGGTGCCTTAAGTTGAAGGGGCCACTTCTACTATGGCTCAGAGAACTTTAATCCCTATGGAGGATAGCTGTTCCTTTATGGATCCATGGACAAGAAGCTGGAGACTTATTTGATCTGCAGTTTGTAGTGCCACAATGTCAAGTGCGGCATCTTTCTGGTGTGATGCCTTGTCTAATAGACTAATGGCCAAGATATCTATCCTCGCAGTGCTAGCCCGCAAGGTGTTGTGGCTAAGATCTTGGTCAACTGATGTTTCCTCCAAGTTTCTGGTCTGGCAGACATTATTTCTTATATTACGGGTGGAAATAGGTTCTTTTCTCCATAAGAAGATGGATAGACCTAAAGGGCGTTAAGTACTTCTCGTTCCTTTTGTAACTTCAAAGGAAAGTTTTTTCCTCTTCCAGGCAGGAACAGTCCAAGTCTTCATGGAAACAAAATCAAATCAGTCTTGGAACTAGGGGAAGCATTCAAGGAAACCTGCAACTGTGTTTAATTCGGCATGTAGGGTTTGGCCCCGATCCAGGATCGGCTCAAGTTGGGGGTGCACTTTCCTTAGGATGCGGGTTGTCCCAGATCCTCTGGCTGTGGACACAGTATCTCAGGGTTACAAAATAGAATTCATAACTTTCCTCCCAAGGGCTGATTTCGCCTCATGTTTATCTGCAGACCAGATACAGAGAGAGGCATTCTTGAAATGTGTTCAGGATCTTTCTTTCATGGGAGTTGTTGTTCCAGTTCCTATAAGGGACCAGGGTCTAGAATTCTATTCAAATCTGTTTGTGTTCCCCAAATAAGGGGTACCTTTTCATCCTTTTTTAGACTTAAGTGTCTCATCCAGTTTCTCAGAGTAGCATCCTTCAAAATGGAGAATGTAGCCTAGTGGTTAGCTTTGTGTCTTTGTAACTCAAAGGTTGTTGGCTCGGATCCAGCTGCTGGTACTGGATGTCCCTTTTACCATTCGTTCAAGAGGATCAGCATGATGACCATAGACTTGAAGGATGCGTATGTTCATGTTCCCTTCCAAGGGATCATCAAGTTCATGAGATTTGCATTTCTAGACAAACCTTTTCAGTTTGTGGCTCTTCCGTTTGGCCTTGCCATAGCTCCCAGAATTTTCTCTTCGGTTCTTAGGGCTCTCTCGGCAGTGATCAGGTCTCGAGAATTTGCAGTGGCGACCTACCTGGATGACATTGGGTTCAGGCCTTATCTTTTCAACAAGCAAACTCGCATTCAGAGATATTGCTGTCTTTCACCTTCCAACGGATGGAAAGTGAATCTGGAAAAGAGTTTCCTTGTTCCAACTACAAGAGTTGTTTTCTTGGGGACCATAGTAGTTTCCCTATCTATGAAATATTTCTGACAGAGGTCAGAAACTCGAAGATTCTTGCCTCCTTCTGCAGTCTACTGTCCATCAGTGGCCCACTGTATGGGGTATTTGGTCTGATGGTTGCTTCCATTGACATCATTCCATTTGTGAGCTCTGTAGTTATGCATGGTCAGTCAATGGAATGGGGATCTTACGGATCTGTCTCGGGATAGATCTAGATCAGTCGACAGAGAGCACATGCTACAAGAGACCGTCTTGGGTTATAGTGACTGGACACAAGCCTGTTGGGCTGGGGAGTGCCTCAGTGGTTTACATCAGCCACCAGGGAGGAAGCTGGAGTTCCTTAGCCATGTAGGAGGTGGCTCGGATTGTTCATTGGGCGGAAGCTCTCAATCGCTGTCTACCTTCCATCCACATTCCAGTAGTGGACATTTTGGAACCGGACTTCCTGAGCAGACAGACATTTAATCCTGGAAGTGGGCTCTCCATCCGGAGGTGTCCTCCAGGTTAATCCTCACTTGGGGGCTGCTGGAGTTGGATCTGATGGCGTCTCAACATAACACCAAGCTTTCAAGGTCTAGAGATCCGCATGCCGTCCTGTTGGATGCTCTGGCGGTTTCTTGGGATTTCTCTCTGGCTTTCCTGTTTTCCTTAGTTTGCTCTCCTTCCACAAGTCGTTGCTCGTATCAGACAGGAAGAAGCTAATAGCTCGTGCATGGACTCACAGGATCTGGTTGCAGAATTAGTGAAGATGTCATCTCTTCCACCTTGGAGGTTGCCTCTGACCTTCTAACTCCTAGTCTGTTCCTTCATCCAAATCTCGTTTCTCTGAAGCTGACTGCTTGGAGATTGAATGCTTGGTTCTGTCTAAGCATGTTTTTTCAGAGTCGGTCATTGAGACCATGTTTCAGTCTCGTAAGCCTGTTATCAGAAATATTTACCATAAGGTATGGCGTAAATACCTTTAGTTGTGTGAATCCAAGAGCTACTCTTGGAGAAGGGTTAGGATTTCTAGCATTTTGTCTTTTCTCCAGGACTGTCAGTCAGTACTCTGAATGGTC